>NC_056598.1:538254-838254 GCF_018340385.1 Cyprinus carpio | reverse complement strand
GAAGGTCGCACATTCACAGATAATTTTGAAGCATGGTAGAAGTGTCCACATACTTTGGGGCAGCTAGTACTATAGTGTAATCTGAGAAAGACCTAAAATGAAATACGTTTACACATACCTGATGCTGCAGCCAGACACGTCCAGAAAAGCAAGAAAGAAAAGAGAAATGTTTTATATTAGAATCTGCACAGACAACAAGGACAGAGCTCCAAAAAAAAAAAAAAAGGGGAAAAGAAAAACGGAAATAAGATGGCCCTCTTGCTCTATTAAACCAGGGCTAAATGTATCATGTACAAGCATTTTTATCCCTTTCACATGTAAACATTTGGAAATTCTGGCTGTCAACTCTCTAAACTTAACATTTTATAAAAACAAAACATTTATGTATAATTCTGGCTGTCAATTTTTTTTCTTTCTTTTTTACGCACAGTTTATAAAAAAAATAAATGTTTATAAAAAAAATAAATATTAAAATGTTCAAATGTGCATTTCAGAAATTTAAAATGTTTTGATTTTTTTTAAAAAAATATGTGTGGAAAAGAAATACAATTTTAAAAACTATTATATATATATAACTATTATTATATATATAATTTTTTTTTATATATTATATTATTTTTATTTTTATAAATATAATTTTATTTATATTTTTATAAACTATTATATATATAAAAATATGTAAATGTGTTAATCAAATTTTTTTTTTTAAATGTCAATCTATTATAAACAAAATGTAATTTATTATTTTTATTTTTATATATATATAATATAATATACACAGTACAGACACATATGTTATGTAAAAATTTTGGATTAATCCTGTCAAATGATTAATCGCATCCAAAATTTTTACATAACATATGTGTCTGTACTGTGTATATTATGTATATATGAATACACACACATACATGTATACATTTAAGAAAAATGTTATATTTATATTAAATATATTTATATATAAATTATATGAATATAAATATAAACGTAAATACATGTAAATATTTTCAAAATATATGCTGTATGTGTGTATTTATATATACATAATAAATATACACAACACACAGACATATATTATGTAAACAAAAACTTTAATTTTGGATGCAATTAATTGTGATGAATCGTTTGACAGATATATATATAAATTCTTACCTGTCCTTTGATGCCCTGCTGGGTAATAAAAGTCTTCAGTGCTCCTGTCTCAGAGTTTTGTGGGTATCCAAAGTCCAGAATCTCTGCAAACACACACACAAAGAATTAAATGAATCATTATTCTAGAATGAGACACTTAATGCCTCAAGAACTGTTTTAAACAGACTTTGTCTCCAGGTTTCATTTAGGTAACCATTTATTTTTTCAGCTGTTGGACAAAGTTTCCTGGCCAGCTCATGGTTTAAGATGCACCTTCCCGCTAACAGCGGATGACTGCCAGGAAAGCATGCCATTTAGAGGAGGGTGAGTTTGGTTTGAGGTAATGAGGTTATAGCACAGGTACACGGAGGATCAGATCGAACTGAAGGAGAACGGTGTCAGGAAATGCTTTGTGTGTTTCTGAACCAGCCTTACCATCCAGCAGCTCGTAGATCAGCACGAAGTTGTTCTTGATATTCTCCTCGCTGATCTTCCCAAAGTAAGCCGTCATGACGTCACACATCTTGTAGAGGAACTCGAACACCATGGCGGCGTTGACATTCTGCTTGGTGACAGCAGCCAGCCAGATGTTGGAGCGTTTGACGTGGAAGAAGCTGGTGCGGGCGATGTTGGTGACGGGGGAGCGCACCTGCTGACGGGCGTGGATCACGTTCACGCGGAACGCATCCACAGCATTGCGTCTGTGGAGGAGGAGAAGAACGTCAGGTCAAGGCAGGGATAATGGAGTTGGGCAGAAAGAGTGAGCACATGGTCACCATCTGCCAGCAAACCCTGTAAGACAAACACTCCTTCTGTCTGAGAACAAAGCATTCAAGCTAACCCAAACTTTCACAAACCTCAAGATAAGTAACAAGGTCACGCAAACAAAAGATCTCTCACCTGTCTAAAACAAATAAGAGAACTTCTTTTGAAGAGATTTACACAGAGAGTACAATTTTTTTTATATTTTTTGGCAGATATTTTTACTCCATCCAGTTTAATCTGCTGCAACTGTGATCCGATAAACATCAAGGCCATTTTAAGACAAACATTTCATTCAAAAAGGTGCATAATATATCAAAATAACCAAGATTCACTAAAATGTGTCATCTCATGCCTGAGTGCAATCAAAAGGGAAAGGGCATCATGGTCATTTCAGTCTGCTGCTGGTGCATTTGCATATCTTCACAATATCTGATTGACTGAAGTACGTCAGGTGACATGCTTGCAGTAGAGCTGGGCAATATGAATATTCACAATACACTCAATATGCTTAGATGATACAGAATTAACAAACAAATGGTGCATTTTCGTGCAAAGTTTTACATGCTTTTGCCATTTGTCCTAAATTTCCTAAAAACCATGTTACTAGGACAGTTTTGTGCCCATTTCGAAAGCATCACAAATCACCCCTAACGTCACAACTCCTGAGAACACTGTTTGATTGTTAAGAGGTTTGCTTCATTTATATGAATCAGTTCTTCTATGGTTCATTTGATCCAAACACTGATTTAATGCACATCCACTCCAAACTGTACATGGAAGTCTATGCATGTTATTTTTTTGGTATCAATGGATTAAAGGCTGTGACACACCAAACTGACAAAGAATTAGCAGCGATGAAAGCCGACTCGCATCAGCTGCTTCTGGGCTAAAATGTTGTGCTTGAACACACTGTGAAGACTACAGTCAATGTCCAACTAGCACATACATTCTGCTCCTGCATGAGAACATGATATGGATGCTCAGCTGAGATGAGATTAGAACAGCCTTTTGTGCGTGTCCTCTTTCCTCACTTTCACTTTTCTTCTTGTGCACTACTTCATTGATTCAAAATGCCTTACAGGCCAAAAAGCAGCCAGTGGGGACCAAGTAGATCCTAACCAATGCAAAAACTGAGCTGACAGATGCTCAACAATGGCTTTACGTTCAGCTTGGTGTGCCAGGGCTTTAATGCTTGTTATGTTTTATCTCTCTCTTTCACTTATTCTTTTAAATATGTATAAGTACAAGTCAGAATAAGTAAGTTATTTTAAAGTGCTGTCAAGCTATCAATCGCTATTAACCGTGTTCAAAATAAAGGTTTTTCTTCACATAATGTGCGCGTATTAGGGGTGTAACGGTACACAAATATGACGGTTCGGTACGTACCTCGGTTTTAACGTCATGGTTCGGTATTATTTCGGTACAGCAGGGAGAAAAACAATTTTTTTTTTTTTTTAATGGTTTACTGAAGTTGCTCTTTCTTGAAATACATTCAGTTATAGTTTCAATTTTCTTAGTGATGCAAATCTACCTCAGCTTATGCTTAAAACTATAGGGAGCACTTTTACATTATAAGATTACAATTAGGCCTAACAACTTAACCCAAACATAAAGCCACAAGGATGCACTGTTTTCTTTCAAATCAAAGCTAAATACACGTAGAAACAGCATCCTTGTGGCGCGGATGATACAGAAGAGCATACGATGATATGGAGAGACACAGAGGAGACCGTTGACAAAGAAATTATTGAATAAATCATTATTTTTGTTTTCTTTGTTTACAAAAAGTGTTCCCGTCACTTCATATAACCCAGATTGCACGTCTGATGGCAGATGGAGTATTCTGATGACGACTTTTATACCTTTTATGAACCTTGACACTGTTATTTACTTGGTAGTCTATGGGACAGTCTCAAGCCTCCCGGTTTTCATCCAAAATATCTTAAATTGTGTTCTGAAGACGAACAAAGCTTTTACGGGTTTGGAACGAAATGGGGATAAGTGATTAATGACAAAATTTTCAATTTGGGGTGGAGTATCCCTTTAATGCTGCGTACACCAATCGCGAATAGAGCGTCAAATTCGCGTCTACCGCGTCTAGTTTGCCGCTTGAACATTTTGAATGCATTCGCCCGTCTAGAGCGAAATAGATGCGCGTAGAAAGCAAGAGTTTGAAGCGAAATTGGTGCGCTTCCGAGACGAAATCATCCGCTTCTTGTGGGAGGGGCAAGTGCTAGGCGGTTTGTCTGTTTGCATGATGGCTGATGTTGATCGAGCATTCAAGGCTTTTTCCTGCATGTGTCCTCTGAATAAACACATTATCTTGTTAGCAAAAAGTAGCTGTATATTAGGGGGAAAATAGTTATTCTATTCGCATTTGGTGTGCACGCTTCAATATGATCGCGTTCACTCGCGCTCCGCTCTGCACAAATCAGTGGGGCGTCACGGCTCAGACACGGGAACCGGAGCTGATCGCGGCCCCTTTAGTCAGTGCTTGTGTTGGGACTATACCAGCACATTTCTGAACCGTCCCAGAAGCACCTCTCCAAGGCGTTTATACAGCGATCTGTTATGCCACATCAAAGACTGTCAAAACGCCATTTATTATTTGAATTTCCTGAGAAAAAAAAAAACTGTATTAGTTTGGTACACATACGTACCGAACCGAAAGACCCGTACCGAAACGGTTCAGTACGAATACGTGTACCGTTACACCCCTAGTGCGTATACTGTGTATATTTATTATGTATATATAAATACATAACACATGCATGTATATATTTAAGAAAAATGTTATGTTTATATAATAAATGTATTTATAAGAATATGAATATATAAATGTATAAACATGTAAATATTTTAAAAATATATACTGTATGTGTGTATTTATATATACATAATAACTATACACAGTATACACACACACATATATATTATGTAAACAAAAACTTTTATTTTGAACGCGATTAATCGCTTGACAGCACTATTATTTTTACATAAATATATCACTTATGCAGAATGATGATGGAACATTATTTCACACATGTTCAGACATTATTTTCACAAATGTTTTTTTAAACATTATATAAAATATATTATACAAAACGCTATGTCTTGTCTTTGACTCGTTGGCTGTAATTTAATTTTTAGTGTTTGCTCTTTCTCTGTATTGCAGAAAAAATACAAAACTGAAAATTTACAAGTATTATTAAAAGGCTTAAATCACAGATAGACATTTATTTTTGGCTATATTGCCCAACCCTAGAGTGGGGGTCACTGGTGACATGCGTCAGAGTGATTGGTTGTTTGCTTGCCGAGGTCTAAAAACATGCTGTCGCCTTTCGGGTCACTGGTTGTAGTGGGATCGCTTACCTAGTGCTACAGTAGCCACAGTGAACATGGAGAAAAACAGTACACAGGACAAAGAGCATGAGGGGAATAATGACAAGGAAAAAGGAGAAAGACAAACATGGGCTGCATATGTAACTGGACAACAGTAATGGAAACACACTGATGAAATCTATACGAACACAAAAACTTGATCTGGGGTTCTGCGAACGAAAGAAAAAACAATACTTCCCCATTTATGGATACAAAAATGAAATTTAGTCTGTTGTGGAGATGGAATTGAGTAATGCTTCCTGCTCTCTAGCATCCTGTCATCCTTCCTCTTCCCTAACAGGATAACCCCAAAGATACAGCGTTTAAACCCTGCTGAGCTTGCACATTAATAATAAGACCAGTCTATTCGCACCAAAATGCATTCTAATATTTCTAAAAGCAAGAATAAAGACTTTTAGAGTTTGCCTGTGCAAAAGTAAGTTGGTAGACGTGTTGGCAAAGGTGTTCTGAGCAGCTTCTGGTGGTCGTTGTGTGTTTCGGTGATCAGAAGCACTCACCCGATATCATCGCGGTAGACGCGGGAGATGAGCACCTCCCCTTTATGGTTGTAGATGAACAGTCCTCCAATCATGGTGGCTGCCCCTCAGACCTCACATTCCATGGTGGGACCTCACTCCTGTAATTCACAGAACAATCACAATGAATATGACGCTCACTGGCTCGACAGAAGAGCTCTGTAGGACCTTGATAAGATGTGAGAGGCATTCAGCCCTACAAGTGAGACCAGATAAAGCGGGCAGGACGGCGAACTCTCAACAGCTTGGGCTTCTGTGACAACCCAAATAACGCAGTTTAAGAGATTAAAACACTAGTTGGCGATAAAATAAATATATTCACCCATGTTAAAAGCATATGTGTGTCCCTAGTGCACAAAACCCAGTCATAAGCAGCACGGGTGTATTTGTAGCAAAAGAGTCAAAATTATCAATTTTTCTTCTAAATCATTAGGATATTAAGTAAAGATCATGTTCCATGAAGATATCTCGTAAATTTCCTACCATTAATATATAAAAACTAGCAATATGCATTGCTAAGGACTTCATTTGGACTTTTTAAAAGGTGATTTTCTTCAAATAGCTTTATCTCGGCCAAATATCGTCCTATTCTAACAAACCATGCATCAATGGAAAGCATGTTTATTCAGCTTTCAGACTGTGAACTGGTTTTGTGGTCCAGGGTCACATATCTGTTTGTGCATGGCTCTGCAATTACAAAACGTCGTGATGTCGTCAAAAATGCGAGATTATGTTAATATAAGTGTTTGCAGCGCAAACAGTGTAACTGTAAATGATGTTAGTATTCACAGGCGCTGAACAGGAAGTGCTCTTCTCGTGTGGTTTAATTAGAACACGATGTCTGCCAACTGAAAGAGATGATGTTCCTCTAAATGTGCGTGTTTTTACATCGCCAACCGCGCATCCGTCATCTTGTAACTGATATTAATTATTCAAACTGACTTGGAGTCATTAATAGTGAGTGAGCTCGCGCACTGCTCCGTTCCTTCCCTCGAGACCTGTATCGAAATTTCGCTGGTCATGTCGATGATGAAAACCCTTCTTCCCGGTCGAAATTCAAACGCTTTCCGTCCTCGCGTAATCTTATTTTAAAAACATGACCATACCTACTTAGTGTCTGCACGGATAGGCCGTTCCCGTCCCTCTCCGTGGTGTTTTTCGGGATCTGAAGGATTAGCGGAACACTACACTAGCGGCGGTCCCTCCCTCAGACAGGAAGTCAGCTGACAGAGTTGACAGTGCGCATGCGTGTAACGAGCGACAGCGTAACTGAATATTGTGCATGTTGGTTTGTTTGGGAGGCATTTTAATTTGTTATCGTATAAATAGTCATAATGCAATCTCCGTATGTAGTTCTTATCTCTATTTGTACTGAATAAAAGCGCAGCTCATTAATATTAATAATGTTAAGTGACGTTGCTTGAAGCACCCTAATTAATATTTATGAGCCAATTCTTCACCGTGGTGTGATGTGGATGAATAATGCTCTCAATGTCAAAGAACATATGTTTATAGAGTAGAGCATAAATGCATAAATGATACAGTTTAATAGAAATCACCGCATGCGTTAGCTCACATGAAATAAGTGTTCAGTTAGAATCAATGGTTGATATTCATAATGTGCTGCAAGGCCTACTACAATAGGCTATATGACTTTACAAGGAAACAGAGATATGCCATAAATGTTAGTATACTGGTCAACACGAAATCAAAGCACTGTTCAATCAGCGAGTAGGTTGATGCTGCTGGGACACAATTAACAAAGACTTTCTTGTCTTAAATCAAATGATTCTACTCACTAAATTTTGTATCAGCCTACGCACATTTGTTTCATTCCTGATGAATGAAGGAAGAATATTTTTGTTTATACAATCTCATCAGTTCAAGAATGTCGGTTTGGTTTTAGCCAACATGAGTAATAACACATTTTATTGGCATATATAAATCAATAACACTTTACTTTTCTGTTGAGAACATGGATATTATTGTTTAAATATACATATATATATACAGGTGCTGGTCATATAATTAGAATATCATCAAAAAGTTGATTTATTTAACTAATTCCATTCAAAAAGTGAAACTTGTATATTATATTCATTCATTACACACAGACTGATATATTTCAAATGTTTATTTCTTTTAATTTTGATGATTTTAACTGACAACTAAGGAAAATTCCAAATTCAGTATCTCAGAAAATTAGAATATTGTGAAAATGTTCAATATTGAAGGCACCTGGTGTGACACTCTAATCAGTTAATTAACTCAAAACACCTGCGAAGGCCTTTAAATGGTCTCTCAGTCTAGTTCTGTAGGCTACACAATCATGGGGAAGACTGCTGACTTGACAGTTGTCCAAAAGACGACCATTGACACCTTGCACAAGGAGGGCAAAACACAAAAAGTCATTGCAAAAGACGCTGGCTGTTCACAGAGCTCTGTGTCCAAGCACATTAATAGAGAGGTGAAGGGAAGAAAAAGATGTGGTAGAAAAAAGTGTACAAGCAATAGGGATGACCGCACCCTGGAGAGGATTGTGAAACAAAACCCATTCAAAAATGTGGGGGAGATTCACAATGAGTGGACTGCAGTTGGAGTCAGTGCTTCAAGAACCACTACACACAGACGTATGCAAGACATAGGTTTCAGCTGTCGCATTCCTTGTGTCAAGCCACTCTTGAACAACAGACAGCGTCAGAAGCGTCTCACTTCAAAAAGAACTGGACTGCTGCTGAGTGATCCAAAGTTATGTTCTCTGATTAAAGTAAATTTTGCTTTTCCTTTGGAAATCAGGTTCCCAGAGTCTGGAGGAAGAGAGGAGAGGCACACAATCCACGTTTCTTGAGGTCCAGTGTAAAGTTTCCACAGTCAGTGATGGTTTGGGGTGCCATGTCATCTGCTGGTGTTGGTCCACTGTGTTTTCTGAGGTCTAAGGTCAACGCAGCCGTATACCAGGAAGTTTTAGAGCACTTCATGCTTCCTGCTGTTGACCAACTTTATGGAGATGCAGATTTCATTTTACAACAGGACTTGGCACCTGCACACAGTGCCAAAGCTACCAGTACCTGGTTAAGGAACATGGTATCCCTGTTCTTAATTGGCCAGCAAACTCACCTGACCTTAACCCCATAGAAAATCTATGGGGTATTGTGAAGAGGAAGATGCGATATGCCAGACGCAAAAATGCAGAAGAGCTGAAGGCCACTATCAGAGCAACCTGGGCTCTCATAACACCTGAGCAGTGCCACAGACTGATCGACTCCATGCCACGCCGCATTGCTGCAGTAATTCAGGCAAAAAGGATCCCCAACTAAGTATTGAGTGCTGTACATGCTCATACTTTTTCATGTTCATACTTTTCAGTTGGCCAAGATTTCTAAAAATCCTTTGTTTTGGTCTTAAGTAATATTCTAATTTTCTGAGATACTGAATTTGGGATTTTCCTTAGTTGTCAGTTATAATCATCAAAATTAAAAGAAATAAACATTTGAAATATATCAGTCTGTGTGTAATGAATGAATATAATATACAAGTTTCACTTTTTGAATGGAATTAGTGAAATAAATAAAATTTTTTGATGATATTATAATTATATGATCAGCAACTGTATGTGTGTGTGTGTGTGTGTGTATATATTTTTATATATGAAATCAGATAAAAATGTAAAACGCGTGTGACGTCACAAGCAGTGACGTCAGGATCGCGGAGTAAAAAGATGCGTCGCAGGCTGAAGAGCGCGAGCGCGCATTCAGAGAATCACATCAGCATCACAAGATGGGCAACGTTCAAGTGAGTAAAACGAGTTGCAGTTTGTTTGTTTTTCTCACTTTTCTCAGTTTATTTCACTACAGATAACGGCGTTGGTTGTTATAGTTTGTTTTACGGATGCAGCAAATATATACTACGGTGTCCGAGGGAGCTCAACGCGCTGCTAATAGAAGAAACACCTGCAAATAAAGAAAACAACTTCATCAATTTGACAACACACGCACTGCAAATGCTCACAACCACACAAAGAAAGGCGCTGCAAATAAAAAATCTTTATTTGGTTGCGCTGTGAGCCATTGCAGCACCTGCTGTCGAACTGACGAAGGATTTTTATTATTATTATTATCATCATTATTATTGATTAGCTGGTGCTTTTTCTATTTGCTTGTGTTTTCTGAAGTTGCAGCGCGTTGAGCTCTCGGCCAGCGTAACATACAGACTAAACGCAAACGATCTTCTAGCGTTACATTTTGATGTTTTATTTCGACGTTTTAACATTTTTCGTACACGTTTATTATTAAAATTTCGAAACTAAATATTTTTATAATATTAAATATTTTTTTCCATGTGCACATTTTGTATTTACTATAATTTCTTGTATTCTACTGTGATTTGAGCAGTGTAATACTCTCTTAGAGGAAGAGGAATATTTATAAAAGAATAACTGTTTCTGTTATCAGTGCACATTATTATTATTAGGGCAGTGGGCGAGGCTTCCGCTCTTCCCGTCCCTGCCCAGAGACGCAGTGACTCAGATACAGAGCCCTCCTCCCCTGCAGACTCTGCTGCAGTGACCTCATGCACAAACCCTTCAAAAACATGCTGAAGGACTCACTCATCACATCTTTTGATATATATCACAAGGAATGAACTGCTTAACCTATTTCAGAATCTCTTGGTGTAAATGTAAGTTAAAACAGCAGTAGTTTAATTGCATAACACATGATTTTTCTCACACAATCTTCATTTCAGCCCACAGTAACTCCTTATGAGGACTTTGATGTGATGGCAGACATCAAGGCAATCCGTAAGGCCTGCAAAGGAATGGGTAGGTTCCATAAAAATAATCACTTGTTGGAAAACACTGACATAAAAAATGGGTGATTGTTTTTTTGTGTGTGTGTGTTTTTACTTGCAATATGATGATACGTGACCTTGCACCACAAAACCAGTCATAAGGGTGAAATTGAGATTTATACATCATCTGAAAGCTGAATAAATAAGCTTTCCATTGATGTATGGTTTGTTAGGAGGATCGGACAATATTTGGCCGAGATGCAAAAAAAAGTTGTCCAAATGAAGTTTTTAGCAATGCATAATGAAAAGTTAAGTTTTGATATATTTTCGTTAAGAAATTTACAAAATATCTTCATGGAACGTGATCTTAATATCCTAATGATTTTTGGCATTAAAGAAAAATGGATAATTATGACCCATACAATGTATTTTTGCCTATTGCTACAAATATATCATTGCAACTTAAGACTGGTTTTGTGCTCCAGGGTCACAGATATATTATATAGCACTTTTGATGTTTGCATAAAACAGAATTTATGACAATCTTCACTCCAGTATTCTCTCCAGAATACGTAGTGAGAACAAATAAAGACAGGGCTTATTTTTAACACACCTCCTCACAATTTCTAATTTGAAGCAGGCTGGCGGTTAGAGAGGACTGGTTAAAAGATGTTCTTCCCAAACAGTCAAACTGAAATCATCAGAGAAGGAGAGTCCTTCCGAGAGGATGCATTTTTCTGATCTCGATTAAAGACTGCAAAGATGATTTTTTCCTGCTGTAGAGGAACTTGCACAGATGAATCGTTCACCACAAGACAAGTAATCTGCACTTTAAAAAGTAAATAAGGTCAATTTAGATTTCATGCAGGCTTTAAAGGGAAAGATTACACAAAAATGAAAATTTACTGAACATTTTCTCACCCTTTGTTTCTTTATTTTGAGAAAAGTAGCGTTACATCACTTGCCCACAAATAGATCCTCTGCGATGAATGGGTGCCGTCAGAATGAGAGTCCAAACAGCTGATAAAACCATCACAATAGTCTTGTGAAGCAAAAACCTGTGTTTATAATAAACAAAGATGTTTTGAACTCGTTTCTGGCTAAAACATAGACCCCCGGTTTCACAGACAAGGCTAAAGCCTAGTCCCAGACTAAAGTGTAAATCTGAGCTGTTTTAACTGAAAGAAAATTGCACTGACTGATCTTGAAATATATCAGTGCCTTTGTTTTGTCTCAAGATGCACACAAAGTAATGTTTTTTCTAAAGCATGTTAATAAAAATTACTTAAATGTCCTTATTGAAATATGGCCTAATCCTGGCTTAGTCTAAGCCCTGTCTGTGAAACTGGGCCAGAGAGTCCTCTATCCATAAAATTGCTTTCTCCAGTGAAAACATAATCTTGACTGAATCAGGAGAGAAATGCGCACAGATCAAGCACCGCTTACAAATTAAAACAGTCCAGAAATCCCTACACAAATATGCTGGTGGATTCTGATGTGAGAAACAACAGTAAATGGACTTTTTCATTAAAGTTAAAATGCCTTACTGATGGATTTGTTTCTCATAAAAACACAGCTTTTTGCTTCACAAGATGTTAATTGATGGACTGGAGTGGTGTGGATTTCTTGTATTGTGATGTTTTGGACTCTCATTCTGACGGCACCCATTCACTGCAGAGGATACGTTGGTGAGTAAGTCTTGTAATGCTACATCTCTCCTCATCTCTAAATTTCAAACTACATTTTAGACGGCCTGAGGGTGAGTCCTTTCCTTCTGAATCTCAAGCGGTGAGTTGTGAGGCATGACGTTATGAGGTATGAGCTCATCTTCTGTTGTTCACAGGAACAGACGAGGAGACCATCATTTCCATTCTAGCCAACCGCTCTGCAGCCCAGCGGGTGGAGATCAAACAAGCCTACTTTGAAAAATATGACGATGTGAGTCACATCTCTGAAATGTCAGCTAACTGACAAATGCAACTTGCAAGTATGAATCATAATCAATGAAAAATATAGTTTTCCCAAATATAAAGTGGCTTATAAGAACAAACACTCTCGTATAGGACATAAGCCTAGACCAAATGGTTTCTAATTTTCCTCTCCACCACATTATATTGATTTAGACTGCATTAGGTAACTGGTGTAAAGTTTCTACCATTATGCTTTCGCCCTTTTAATAGTTGTGTAGAGCTCATGGAAAGCTGGAAGGAATTGTATTGAACCATTAATGTTCTTAATGTAACATCTCTAAATCAACTAAAATGCTAAATATTAGTGGTATAAAAAAATTTACACACAAAATCCTTGGGATGAAACCTAAAATGATTTTTCATTTACAAAGTTCATTTTTTTCATTCATCCATTCATTGATGGGTTAATAATATACAGTGCATCAACATACTCTACATATATTTGAGCCATTATTTTTTGTTCTCTCGGTCTGTGGTCACATTGTCGGAGTTGGAGGAAGTCTTAAAGAATGAACTCACAGGAAACTTTGAGAAAGCAACTATGGCCATGCTGGAGCCGCCTCACATCTTCATGGCTAAAGAGCTGAGGAGGGCCATGAAGGGTGCAGGGACTGATGAGGACGTGCTGGTGGAGATCCTCTGCACCAGCACCAATCAGGCGAGTCCTTATTAGATTAGAAGGAATAGTCGCTGACTATTATTATCATAGCATCAAGCACAGCTGAAATGGAATCATTACCTGATTGCATATCCCTCCTGATAAACGTCACTTTGTATATTTTCCATTAACAGGATATTATGAATTGCAAAGAGACGTATATGCAAGGTAAGTTTGATCTTCATGATGTAATGAAATATGAAGAGGCATGATTTATTGTTATCTCATTATTGTGACTATAATATTATTGGTAATAAAATAATGCAGGAATATAGTGATGTAACTGATGTTTTGATCATCAGTTCATGAGCGGGATCTGGAGGCTGATATTGAAGATGACACTAGTGGAGAAGTGAGGAATCTTCTGGTTTCTCTTCTACAGGTAATCTATAAACACAAAATAGCTTATTAAGTTTGCTTAGGAAATTTTGCATTAAGTTATGGAAGCTTGTTTGTGTCACAGGTTAAAAAAAATGAATAAAAGGTAATTGCAACTTTTTAGAATTGCAATTCTAAGAAAAAAAAAAAGTCAAAATTTGTGAGACATTAACTCAGAATTCTGGCTTTTGCATCTCATAATTTTTTTTTTCTTTTTTCATAACTTTTTTTTTCTCATAAATTTGAAATTTGAGGGTTTTTTTTTACCACCACAGAGTAAAACATTTAATTGTGACTTTTTATCTCACAATTATGACTTTTTTCTAGCAATTGGTTTATGTGTCAAAATACACAAATTGTTTATATCTCACAATCCTGACTTTTTTCTCAGAATTGTGAGAAAAAGTCTGAATTATTAAAGATAAAAGTCACGATTACCTTATATATAATATGGTGCAGAATTCCTTTCTTAAAGAGGATATTTTTGTGTTGGTGTGCTACAGTATCTGCAGTTATAGCACAAAATTAACCAGGAAAAATGTATCCACTGAAGCTACCAGGGTTGTTATTTGCTATAAAGAGCTGACCTTCACCTGCAGGCCAACAGGGATGAGTCTTATGAAGTTGATGAAGAACTGGCAGAACTAGATGCAACATCATTGTATGAGGTGAGCTTTACTCTGCTCTTACAACTCTGCATATTAGATGTTTATAACTAATTTTTCATTTGTATTTGTATTGTATTTCATACAAGTTTTTTCATTATTGAATAAGTATATGATTTTCAGTTTTTGTTCTGCAAATTTGCAATTTGAATATAAGAATTTTTGACAACCGACTGCTGATGAATGATAACTAAATATTATATTATATTATATTATATTATATTATATTATATTATATTATATTATATTATATTATATTATATTATATCATATTATATTATAGTGCTGTCAAACAATTAATCGCATCCAAAATAAAGGTTTTTGTTTACAAAATATAGTATATAATATAATACATTATAGTATGTTTGTATACTGTGTACATTGTTTATATAAAGACAAACACATGCATGTGTATATTTAAGAAAAAGATGTTATGCTTATTAAATGTATTTATATATAATATAAGAATATAAATGTATATACATGTAAATATTTTCAAAATATAGTGTATGTGTGTGTGTTTTTAAATGTACACATAAATAAATTATGTAAACAAAAACTTTTATTTTGGATGTGATTAATCATTTGACAACACTATTTATATTATATTATATTATATTATATTATATTATATTATATTATATTATATTATATTATATTATATATATATATTATATTATATTATATTATATTATATTATATTATATTATATTATATTATATTATACAATCAACTCCCTAAAGAGCTGCTAAATACAAATAAAAGGACATTTGAAAATACATAATGGGGACTGTGTTTTGGTATTGGTCTGGTTTTGGGATGTATTTGATTGGCTTTTTGACCATCTTTGTCAAACAAACCCGGCAACCCCAGTATTATGTTGACTGAATGAATGACTGGCCTACTTATTGTTGGTTTTCCACAGGCAGGTGAAGGCCGCTTTGGAACAGACGAGTCCACTTTCACCTACATCCTCACTCACAGGAACTACCTACAGCTTCAGGCCACCTTCAAGATATATGAAACTGTACGGTCAAACGCCAGCTATACCCACCGCTGCTTTACAGGAGCCATTTCAGCATTCTTTCTGAGTTTCTGGTTTCTCTTTTGTGTTTTTCCATAGCTCTCTGGAACAGATATCCTGGATGCGATAGACAGTGAGGCTACAGGAACATTAAAGGACTGTTACATTACTCTGGGTAACTATAACTATTCAAAAGCCTTGAGGAAATTTCCTCTTTTGAATCAGAGTCATATTGCAGTGACTGTAAGCTCCTAAACAAATACAGCAGGACTTCATGTGTTTGAAATTCGATAGCCATGCAGATCATAAAGTGATTTGTTTTTGTTCGAACAGTGCGGTGTGCTAAAAACCCGCAGCTGTATTTCGCCCGTCGTCTGAACGCTGCCATGAAAGGAGCCGGGACAGACGAGGACACGCTCATACGTATTATTGTGGGACGCTCTGAGGTAGACATTATTATGGCCTTGATAGCATGAAAGTATTAGAAGGAAAAATTATATAGTCTTTTCCACTTTCACTTCCAGGTGGATTTGGAGACCATCAAGGACATGTACTTGGACAAATATGATGTGACCCTGAAGGATGCCCTGAGCTCAGAGTGCGGCGGTGACTTCAAGCGTCTCCTCATAGAAATACTTCACTGAGTCACCGTCAGGTGGAGCCAATATCTAACCCTACTGATGAAAGAAAGTTCTTACAACACTGCCAATAAAAACACATAGGATCACCTCTCACTGTACAAGAGAACACGTTAGCTCATTTTGTCATGAGTGCAATTAGGACAGTACTTAATTATGGGTTAAATCATCTCACAACATTGCCATAACACATTCCCAAAACTAAAAAGGTGCTCCATTTGAGTTTTTATTGCAGTAAATTTGACCTCTGCATTAACTCACAACACACGTGCCTTGACAAAGTCATGAGTAACAGCTCAGTACTTCATCATTCAAATCATGGAACACGAAGGGTGATCCTTTATTTAATACTCTGTCTGTTCACACGGGATCTTTGTATGTTTTCACATCTATAAACCAAATATATCGATGTATGGCTGATGCTAATATTAAAAGTTTTTCTTGCTTGAGAGCTATGGTGGTTAGTGCTTCAGTCTTCGATAATGCTTTGTAACACTGGGCATTTATTTTTTGAACAGCTGTTGTTATACGGTTGTGACTGTTAATATTGTAAAGCAGCGCTGTGAACTTATTATTGCAATGCTTCAAAATATATGTCTGGGGTTTTTTTTTGGATCATATGAAAAGGACTGCAGAAGAAATTGATTAATAATATCAGGTTAGAGAGCAATATCCCACCAAAGAATATTGAGTGCACATTATCAATAAAGCTTGTTAAATTAGATTAAACACACCCCTGTTGTGGATTCTTTTTATATATACTTATAAAATAATAAATCATTTTGTTTCTTCTTGCTATACCTGAAGAGAAGTGATTGCAAAAGATAGCATTGGGGCCAGTGAACATATATAAAAATATGCAGATTTTCTTTTTAAATAATTAAATATAATCACAATATTATAGAATGCTTGTTAATGAAAATTAAAGTAGTACTAAGAAAATTTAACTTTTTTTTTTTATATTGGGATGGCTGAGAGTTTGGCTGGAAGATCTCTGGAAAAATATTCATGGACACTTTCTTTCTTTTCTCTGAAAGAAGACATTTTGAAGTCAAAAGAACATATATCACAACTGACTTTCAAAAACAAAACACTGAAACAGTTTCCAAATATCTTCAAATATCTTTCTTTCATTTTTAGATGAAACATTTCTTTAAAAGACTCTACTCTATAGGTACATCAAAATCATAATGATATTTGAATAATTGATCAATCTATTCTCACTTACAGGCTGAGGACAGTTCACCAAACCCATAGTGTAAACCTAAGGAATCCAACACTTGAAGCTCCCCCAATGAAACCTAAACATTTCCAGATGCTTTACTTCAAGTGAATACAGGCTTCAACACAGCAGTAGTATCATCACATCCTCTAACACTGAACACCTGTACCATCACTTCACCAGACATTTAACCCTTGCACTCAGAGAAGGCCACAAGGGCTGTCTGTGAGCACTGACCTGACCCTGTTATTAAAGTAGCCATGATTCAGTGTTTCAGGTTGGCCCTTTGAAGGGTTCAGTCTATCACACTTATGGAATAACTTTAAATAAACGTCATCCCCAGTAAAGCTTTTAATATTAACCAAATGTCTTGGAAAACCGCAAGTCTATGTTCATTGTTCCTAAGATTCTAAACCTATTTTCAGTTCTAGTTTAGCTTCAGGATATGGTTTCAGCTGTAGTCTTTTTATAGAAACATTAAGGATGCATTTGATTTTGTGTTACTGTTACCTGTAATAAATGAAATGTCATAATTTCTGCTTTAATGATATAAACAACACACATATATAAAGGGGGCCAGGGGGCCACTTTTATTCAGTTTTATATAAAGCCTGCATATTAAAGAGCACAATCAAAGCCATCTGGTTCTTTGTGCCACAAACACCTGCATTTGATTCCTGCTACAACTGGAAAATGTTTACTACCTTTTTCTGCTTTTGTTGTGCAAGGGTCTAGATTGACATTTGAAAAAAGTCTTGAAACTAAATCCTGCAAAGATTTAATAAATGGTTATAACAGTAAATCAAAGTTTTGTGACTAATTATAAACTTCTATTGGAAACTGAATTAAAAACAACAACATATGGCTACCACTGAATGTTTTATTCAAAGACACAGGCAAGATACAAAACATGCTGTACGACATACCTTCCCTTGAGAGGAAAACAAGGCAAATAATTAATGATATACATTTAGATAATGACGTTTTATGAAATGCAAATATAATGAAAGGAAAACTGCTAAAAAAGAACAAGTAGATGCAATTATTTTAACAACATTAAACCATACAAAAACCTACAACAAAAAGATTTGTAAGTAAAAAAGAATAAATGTTTCTTTCATAATATTTTCACAATTTTTTCTCAGCAAAGTTTTAAAAAAGCATACTTGACACAATGCTACTTAAACCAGAAATTTACTCTGAAACAAGCTACTAATTGGTTGGACAGCTTAGAAAATATTTTCAAAAGAAACCAAATCAATTGCATCTAAATAAAAACATCTAAAAGAAGCTTCCCTGTTGAAAAAAAAACAGCATATGCAGGTTAGGTATGTTCTGAATCAGAGGTGGAAAGTAACGAATTACATTTACTCGCGTTACTGTAATTGAGTAGCTTTTTTGTGTACTTCTACTTTTTTAAGTAATTTTTTAAATCTGTAATTTTACTTTTACTTAAGTATATTTTGTTTGAAGTATTGTACTTCGCTACATTTTAAAACACATTAATTACTGAGTAAAAAAAAAAAAAAAAATTTATCCCTGGAAGCTACGTCAGTAAATAATGGGCAGGAGGGCTAACTGGTGCTAAAATCACAAGAAAGATGCAGACGGACAAAACAGGCGTTAGTGGTGCAGACACCGCTGAAAACGAAACCCCGTCATATTCTGAAGTTGAACTCGAAGGAAATGAAGTGAACCCCTGCCCATATTTATACTCTATTATGCTGTGTATGCTGTGCTTGCCTAGGTAGACCAAACTAGCAGTTTATAAAATCTCGACAAGACATCAACCCTTCGCAAGCATGTAGAGGTGAGCTAAATAATTGCATCGTTGCATTGGTGGTTAAAATGAAGCTTTGAGATTTTAGCAAGAGGTTTTGCATAATTCGTCTGCGATAATATCATAATTGTTGTTTTAATGATGTACGCGCGCATTTAGAGTGTTCTTTCACTGTGTGATTTAGAATGATCACAAAATTGAAGATATAGGGGCAGAAAATTTACATATTTATATCATTTCATATAGTAGGCTAAATCAAAATCACACAAAGAATGCCGTCTTTTCCTCTAAAAATCATGATCACACACACACACACACACACACACACACATACACACATATATATATATATATATATATATATATATATATATATATATATATATATATATATATATATATATATATATTTTTTTTTTTTTTTTTTACAACAGGACAGTAAACTAAGAGATTTGCGTTTTAGACACCATATTGGCTGTTTTTGCTCTATTTCTACAACAAAAAATAATTTCAAACACAGCCACCAAAGCACAGTTTTGCGTCTCTGAGCAACATGACAGTGTTCCGTTCCTGAATGAATTAACCGTTTAAATGACTCGGTTCAGTCGCAATGACTCACTTATTAACAGTGACTTGCTGACACATACTGGCCATTTTAATTTCACATTTAAAGTATCTTTTGATTTTTTTTTTTTTGTAATAATTTTTTTTTATAATTTCAAATGAGTATTCAACATTTTATGTCTGGCATATCAAAACATTATTCATGCATTTGTAACTGCAGGTTAAATGCATTCTTGTCCTGCACTGAACAGTGTGTAAATACATCTAAATGCCACATCCGATGAAGCTTCTGCATTTCCTCTGCATTGAAAAGATGAGTTTGTTGATACTGATTTGCCTGGTAACAGCCCAATTGTCTTATTATTCTAAATAACTGATTCCTTTAATTAAAAACTACTAGTTTGAGATTAATAGGCCTATCCCAGGGGTGTCAAACTCAGTTCCTGGAGGGCCATAGCCCTGCAGAGTTTAGTTCTAACCCTGCTCCAACAAACATATCATCTAGTTTTCAAATAAGCCTAAATGATTAGATTAGCTGTATCAGGTTTGTTTAACTAGGGTTATATCTAAACAGTGCAGGACTGTGGCCCTCTAGGAACTGAGTTTGACACCCTTGCCTGTCCCATTTTTGCCTCCCTCCCACTGTTAAAATGTAACTAAGTAATTTTTACTCTGAGTAAATTTTAAATGAGATACTTTTTACTTTTACTTGAGTAGATTTTTAGACTGGTACTTTTACTTGTACTTAAGTAAAATTTCATTAATGTAATGGTACTTTTACTTGAGTAGAATATTTTTGTACTCTTTCAACCTCTGGTTCTGATGCATGGCAGCTGGTATTGAGCTGGTACTAAGCAACTAGCTCCTGCTCATAACCAATTTATAACCAGATCAGGACCAGCTTAAACCAGCTCAAACCAGCTACCATGCATCAAAACATACCTAACCAGCATATGCTGTTTTTTCAACAGGGTTGACATCATGCTAGCAGATTCATGCTATGATTATGCAGCTGTCCAGAGGATAGACATGGTACTTCCAGCATCATGGGCAATTTGGTTGATGCGCCCTCTAACGCAGTCCACTGTAGCGAAGATCACAGTGCCATTACGCACCTGAAATGATACCCTCAACCCCACACTTGCCCATACACTTCCTTCTGGCATATGTCCACCAATCTGTTGAGCTACAGGAGCTGGCTGAACCCCCTGAGACCTGCTCTGTTGGAGCAAGGTGAGTTTGATTAGATTGCATGAGTGAATAAGCCGCAGATCTAAAGCCACACTCGCCGTCCCTGCTTCCCGAAAGATGAAGTCTCTGTGATCTTTGGTTCCAGCTAGTGCAACTTGTGGAACCGCCGGACTTGTCTGATGGAAGAACAAGGCTTTATTCCGCACTGCGCCAGAGGGCAGACCTTTCCTGGACACAGAGGCCGACAAGGCAGTGGACACGGCTGAAGGGATCCACACTAGACTGAGCATGCTAATCCCAGAGTCATCACCGAAGTAGCGCACATTGCACTGTGCGGGTGCAAGGATCTCAAAGGTGAGCATATCCCCAGAATCCACAGTGGTGGCTGCTGAGAGAGAAATAGATGTGTCTCTGTAGTGTACGCCGGACTTGAATGCACGGGTCAGCTCAGCGCTGCTTCCGTTGTGGTTCTTGTATGCAAGCAAGTAGAAGCCCTCGGAGATACAGGCTTGACCCATGGAGTACAATGCTTGCTGGAGGACAAACTTCACAGTGCCACTTTCTCTGAAGCGCACCCCTCGGTTGTCCTGGGTCAAGCCGACCATGTAGGGGTCGGAGATGGATGATGTACGGAAGGCAGGACGGTAGTTGGTGTGGTAATGTGCAGAAGCAATGGCCTGAGCAGTCATTGCAACTGCACCTGTGTCATGGGACAACCAGAGCAAGCTGAAAGGTGAGATTAGGCTGCTCTGAAGGTGCACGTCTTCACTGTCTTGGCTACACTGGTTGGTGGCGCTCTTGAGAGTAAGGTAGAGTACATGACCTGGCTCCACAGAAGTTGCTCCACTCACACTGGCGCTCTGGAGAGATTTGCCCTCCCGCTGCTCCAAACGCATCCCACTCAGATCCCGACCTTCATCTTCACTGGCGTTCAGTCGTAAACACGCTTGAATGAAGCTGCGGCAGCCGTGTTTTAAAGCAAGGTTATGGTCAACCCAAACAAGCCCATGCTGGTGGAGCACTATCCAACCATCAGTGCAGGAAAGAAGGCTTCCGTCACTGTTACCACGGATGTGAAGTTGCTTTTCAGGAAACGCACTACCCTTGGCTAGGTCAACGTTACCAGACCAAGAAAGTGAGAGTTTGCTTTCAGAGGGGTTGGCACACACGGCATCATTCAAGGCTGAACATGGGGATGTCATTGGCTGAGAATCACATTCTGTACAGGCTTGACACTCCTCCATCTCTGAACTGTAAAAATAAGAGTGCCCACACATCCCAGCGGCTGCTTCCCTCTCCGACATGCTGGAGCAGCGAAATCCCCCTGAAACAATGCACTATGCTTAGAAAGTAAATATTAAAGGGGACATCAGATGCCCATTTTCCACAAGTTGGTATGATCCTTTAAGGACTTCATGAAATGGTTAAGATTCCTCAGTGGTCATGTAAAACAACACCCTTTTTTTACCTTGTCAAAAACAGCTTTGTTCACAGTGAGCCATTTCGGTGCATGTCTCTTTAAATGTTAATGAGCTACTGCTCACCCCACCCCCTCTCTTCTGTTTTTGTGTATTCGGTGACAAGTTACCATAAAAACAAAACAAATCCACTGCATCCTCAGAGACTTTGATGTCAGGAGAAAATGAAGACTCTTATGTTCACTTTTACATACAAATACAAAACACATGCATTGCTTATGAGATGTTGTCTCTACAGCTGCTTGAGTGCAGAGAAAATGGTGGACAGCGTACAACTGGTCCTTGAGGGCGGGAATATCAAAGCCACTAGAAGGCAACCTGCAACCTTTAGCTAAAAAAGCGTAACGGCTAATGCTAACGCTTCGGCACAGGACAGGAGACCAGAAGCTGTATTTTTGAATGGATGTCAATGGAGGAAAGTTTTCACTACCCTTAATAAACAGCTTTTTAGAGGAAACGGCGTATCATTTCATGAATCGACAGCCTATCTGCTAATCTTAAACATATTTTACACTAAACAATACTTTTGGATTTAACTATTTTTAAAGTTTACCAAATGTTGTTTTACAAGAAAAGTCACTGACTTTTTGCGACAGGTGGGATTCATCTTATGGCACTTCTCATTCATTACTTTGGTATCCGTAAACGGCGATTAAGTGTCATACAATGAAATTCAGTGACGTCAAGGCCGTAATGTGATTGGTTATTAAGGGACACATGATCCAAGTTAACAGTTACACTTTTAACAATAGTAAATACAGACCCTCTCATCTCCCTATAGTTAGACAATCTCTGGTAATATGATAATACGAGACAGTCTGTCAGTGGTTGTGGGCGGGGCTTGAGCAGTATGATGTCATGCTGCTCAGAAACTATAACTGATCATTGGAACGGTTTAGGTTTTTGGGGGATTATCAAAAGGTGTAAATGGATTTTTATCATTGTAGGGTAGTTGTGTCCGCAAAATGCTGAGACACATTTATATGCAAATTTTGCATCTGATGTCCCCTTTAAACAAGTCTTGAAGTCTGGTAGCCAACTTACCTGGTGTATTGAGGCACTGGTTGTGTTCTTTACATAAGTTTGGTATCTCCAGGCATTCGTCTCTGTCCTGTTGGACAATTTTAGTTGTTATCTGGTATTCGATAAGATGTTTACCTAATAATTTGACTACAAGCTTTGACAGCAAGTGTATTCATTTGCACTATTTAAACTCATATAAACCTCAATGACATCGTATTGCTACAGCAATAGAGCAGAAGATGTACCTGGCAAATCCTGTCAGCGTGAATGGAACATTGAGCCACCAGAAAGAATCCCGGAGGGCAAACAGTGCATTTCTCACAACGTGGCCGGTCTGCACTGAAGTCGCAGTACTCATCTGATCGGCAGGATCCACAGCCAGGTAGAGGTCTGTCAGCATCTGTAACACTAGCATCCATGTTCATCTTATGCATTGCAAAGGCCTCCTGAGAAAAGGTCGTAACCTGGGACTGGAGACCATCCAAATGGCTCTCAGTGACGCCCTGTGGGCCTTGCACAGATAACTGTTTGACCCCGTCAAGAAGAAGGTTGTACTGGGTCTTGACTTCTTCCATCTTTTCAAACATAATCCGTTGTTGGTCCAGTATTTCTCTTTGTTGGGCTAGTAGAGCGTTTTGCTGTTCTCTCAGTGTGTTCTGAAGTTGCCTAACTTCAGCTTGCTGCCCTTGCAACTGGTCCACCAGTTTATCCTGACCTGTTGCCAAGTGCAAATGCAACACTAATGCATCTTCAGAATGGACCTCATTTGTGCCTGGTAAAAAATTTCAAGAAAAGCATGACTTTTTTGTTGAAATGATGCTTGCATCACAATAAATTACTGATAACATGCATGCTTTAATATTGTCATGAAATTTACATGCTTCAAAAAACTGCCTGAGGGAGCAGGCATCAATCCAACATCTAATCAGTTTCGCATGGCCATGACCACATGGTTTGCAATTTAACAAGCGTATTACCTCTTTTACAGAAACACAGGACTGCTCTCATAATACTAAGCACATAATCACTGTTTACCTGGTTTGATGTTGCATGTTAACTGAATTCCAGCTGATGGTCCCCCTCGAGTTCCCAACTCCGGAAATTCTCCCAATACTTGCTCGGCTCTGTCCTGCATATGGACAAAAGAAAGTCTGCTTCTTCCAACATCTGTCCCTGTGGAATGCTGTTTGGGATCTTGTCGCATCCTTACAGGTAGTTTACATCCGATTCCCTTGCACTCTTTCATATCATTATTTGTCAGTCTTTGCGAGCCATGACAACCTCCTCCCGTGCATCCCTGTGGGTTGAACACCTCAGCTGTGATGGTCCTTGGGTTAACTTTCGGACTGCCAGTCCTACTGTGCTGCGGATGTATTACCGTGTAGGGAACTGATGGGCGTCTTGGAGTATAAACTGAAAATCTGCTCTGGTGATCAGGTGATCTAGATGGAAATCTTTGGCAGTGCGCTCCTGTGCAGATTTCAGGTGTACTTTCAGTGTCTCCTCCACACATCATCAGACAGATGAGAAATAAAAACCTCTGAGTCTCCATCGCAGCTTGTGCAGAATAGAAAAATCCTAAAGACACTTAAGCTTGGGTCTCCTGTAATCCAGAGAATGAATCAGAGCGGAGCCAAACACATTGTCCACATGGTCAGATCCGACAACTGTTTCCAAACCATGAAAACAAAAATGTAAATAAAACAAACATTTTAAACTTCTAAAGCGGTTATATTGTCTGTCTGGAAGGGAACATGTGCTCTGAAACCTGTGGTGGAAGGTCTGAGGAAATGTCTATATGTGGCATTCCACACGCTTAATTGGCAACAGGTTTCTCCAAGCCTCAGTTAACCCATAGAGCACCCAGATATAATGCTTTTCATGTCAGCTTTAATGGTCAGTTCATAAAGAATTTTAAAATCTGCTCCACATTAGACAGGTAAATGTAGATAATATATATAAGATTTCTCATGGTGTTTGATGGACACAAATAGGCATCAAAATTCAAAGGGGAATTCAGTCATCACCATTCTCATCAATTATAGACATTAATTCTGTCATCATTAACTCACCCTCAAGTTGTTCCAGTTTCTTTCTTCTGTTGAACTCAAAATAAGATATTATGGTGAATGTTGGTAACCAAACAGTTGCTGGTCCCCATTGACTTCCATAGTATTGAAAAAACTGCTATGGAAGTCATAGGTTTTTTTTTTCTTTCTTAAATCTATCTCCCAAATTAGAATATGTAAATTATATATATTTAACAGTGTTCCCAAATACATCAATGGGGATAAATCATCATTTGAGCTCTTTCATGTGCTAGTACAGGGTTAATTTTATGCTTAAGCGTCTGTAATTACAACCGACAGCTTTAATTACAACTGACGTGTTTGTTTTCATCCGCCAGCCATGACCTGCTGTGGCATCATTTAAAGCTTCTGGTGCTCCTTCTGACAACCACAGCGTTCATGTCTGTCATGCACACCTCTTAAATGCGACTGATGTGTAATTGTGTATGAGTGAATGACATGTTTGTGTCTTTATTATGTCCTTTCATGTAACAGCTACTGTTTGATTTGCCAGATGCAATACATACAGACCTACACAAGTACACTAATGACAGTACTTTGTGATATGATTTTATTAGTACTAATTTGCATTTTTATTTTTACATTTTTTAAAGCTATAAAGGACCCTGTTTGGTCATTCAAATTATTGTATTTTAGTGTTTCATCTGACTTTTCATAATTTCTCTGTAACAGTGCATGCATTTTATTCCCGAAGCATTTGGCCAACAGAGGCTCTAAAACACATCAACCCAGGATCCCTGAAGGTTAGAGCAAACAGACCTGAAGGAGAAACCAGACCTGGCTGTTTACATCCACTGTTTTCACTTTCATATGGTAACAATAGATGTTGTCCTCTCTCTTCAAAGTACTCATTAAAGCCTAATGGACATCTGTTTTTCCCTTGCATTCGCAGTAAATATATTTTTTATACTGATTGTGTTCTTTGCATGACTGCACAGTAAAAATAATACTGTATTATATTTTACAGACTTATTTTTGGGAAATGGTTTAATTGAACAGTCCAGTGCAGTTTCAGTTTATTGCACTGAGGTTTGTTCCACATTTCTTGATTCTAATAGATGCCTGTATCAGCTATGATAAAATACAAAATTCCACTGATGAAAGCTAATTTACAAATTGTGCCTTGCAATACAAAGTATTCTGTTCCCTAAAACTCACTCTACTAAATTATATATTTTGCTTTGATATTTTGTATTTTTTAATGTCTCAAATGAGTTATTTTTACAAAACCTTAGGCTGCTTTATTAGAAAATGTTTATTCTTGTAAATGCAGTTGGCAGGTTCTTCTTTGATGAAAACAATGTCCTAATGATTCATCAAAATAAATACCACATTATAAAGCTTTCTTTCCATGTACACCAGAGTAAGATCCCTCCCAACAGTTTTTATTAGAAATTCAGCCAAGACTTAAGCTTGCACATGAGGTTTTGCTCATAAAACTGGAAATTAGGAACACAAGCTATCATGAACTCAGTTAAGTCTCTTTCTGAATCATATATAAGGAAGCTGCCTGTACAGTCCAGTGCATGTTTATGCACATAAATGCAACTTCTAGTGTCACTGACAAAATGAAGATTTGAGATGTAAATTTTACTGCATAAAAAGGTCATTGGACTTACTAGAAAAGAACCTGACCATTTTAAAGTATTTCTGCTTTATAGGGGGGAAACTCTCTACTGGTACCCGAGGTTGGGAATCATTGTGAGGTTATAGAAATGGACTTTACTTTTCAGACCAACATCACCCTCTGCTGTCCATTCAGATGAACAGATTCTGTGGTGGGAGTTTTTGATGGAGAAGGAAATGTTTTCTTTAAAATAGTGGCAAAGAAAGTGTTTTTAGCCAGATGGAATTTATTAGTTTTAATAAGTTTATTAGTTTCTGATTTTTCTTTGTCTTTTATGCTGTTGCTTTACTAAAGACCTGGTGCTCACTGGCAGTGCTGGTAGTAACTGATTACATGTAATCTGGATTACATAATCAGAATCCAAAAATGAAGCACTTGTAATTAGATTATAATACATTTTAAAATTACATTTACTTTTTCAAAATACATTATTCACACAATGGCAGGAAATTATTCATATGTGACCCTGGCACCACAAAACCAGTCACAAGGGTAAATTTTTTCAAAATTGATTTATATGTTGTCTGAAAGCTGAATAAATAAGCTTTCCATTGACGTAAGGTTTTTTTTAACACACAAAATCAGACTGCACAAATTCTCAATTTATTATTCTAATCCACACATGCATACCAAACAGAATGCATAACTCTTTTTGTTTGTTTTTTTGGCAGTCAAACCCCTTTGACATTAAATATTTACTTGAAGTCCCCCTGAGGTTAATATTTAATAACACTCTCTGATGCCAGATAATGAATCACACTGATATGCAGAAAAACAAAGTATTACTATTTTTAACTGTTTGTTTTGATTATTATTTTAAAATTAAAATAGCTAATTACTCAAATTAGGCATTTTTATGATATAAATAATTAATCTGCTCTTTATCAACTAATAAACCCCCTGCAGCTTATTTACAAACTCCAGTTTGAGAAAGCCAGGCATAATGTAATGTTTAATACACTTCATGGAGTTGATAACAAATAATGGAAAATATTTTCTTATGAGTGAGGTCAAAAGTTATCTAAAAGTAATAAAAAGATAGAACACATTACCTAACATGTGTATAATTTCATCAGGTGATCTGTAATCAGTAACGGACTACAATTTGAATTTCCCCCCAAGCTGGTGTAGTAGAAACTCAGATTAGTTTTATATTAGATACACTATATTTGTATTG
This sequence comes from Cyprinus carpio, assembly GCF_018340385.1. Lineage (NCBI taxonomy): Eukaryota > Metazoa > Chordata > Actinopteri > Cypriniformes > Cyprinidae > Cyprinus > Cyprinus carpio. The sequence goes on along the minus strand of NC_056598.1, from coordinate 810,171 downwards.
TAAATTCCCACAACAGTTACTACTGACTAAATCCTGCCAGGTGCCCTTGGTTAAAAATGTGCTGTGAACAACTATGTGTAGTGTTGAGTTAAAAATAAATTCAAATCAAATTCTTCCTTTTGTCATCTAGCATCCAAGCACATCTAAAACAGTATGTTGCACAGGAGAGTGCTTTATTATAAAAAGAGACTGTACATAAAAAGAAAAACAGATTATATATACAAAACGATAATAGAGATTATATTATTTGCAGATCATCTGCAAAGGAACATTTAAATTACAGATCACTTGCACATCATATGACAAGGCCTTGCAATGCTTAACATTAGTTGGTCATTGTTCAGACAGCTCTATGTGAGTTACATTCTCACAGACATTTCACTGGATTAAATAAATGAAAACACTGCTCGCCTTCAACAGCAGTTTGAGACGCTTCTAAAAACCAGAAACCAGAATCATCTTGAGGTTTGTGCCATGCTAACAGTTATGAGCTCACAGTCATCAGTACTATACACTAAACTTGATCCCCCCCCGCGCCATGAAATCTATGGATTATCATCTAAATTCAGCAAAACTTCAGAACTGGCCAAAACAGAAAGACAAATACAGCTTTGCATGGTCCCCCTACATGAAATATACAATGACAGAAACTGATTTCTGATACTTCATGTAACAAACTTGAATCTGTGGGCAATGCTAGTGAGCCAGTGTCGCCCGCTCAGTGCAACATAATACAGTTCACAATACTTCAGCAGTTTCAACAAAAACACCATCAAAGACCAGCTTGGCACAGTTTATACTCATAGTATATGGGTGAATCTCATGAACACATGTCTAGGTCACCAAAGAAAAAGAATCGTTTTGCATAAAGGACACGGAGCCTGTAGGACCATCAAGAATTTTTGCATGTAATGTAGGCATTTCACTTTTTTTCCTTAGAATTCCCATTATTGATTATCATTACTGTAATAAATTTATTTTCAGACTTAAATTAGCATAAATTAATGGCAGTACAAGAAAGATATTACAGCAATAAGAATGAGTTTTTTTTTTTTTTGCATTATAGTAAGAATTTTGGGGAAAATGTGCTTAATTGTCACAAAATGCCATAATGCAAAAAATATAGGCATCATTGTCTATGAGCAAAATATAATTCATAATTATCATTTATTTTTTCTATTTTGGGGTGATATATATACATGTTTTAGGTTTATGAAGTTTAGTCTGATATGCACAGGGTTGCCAGGTTTTCACAACAAAACCCACCCAATTGCTACTCAAAACTAGCCCAATCACGTTTTGAGGGGGATCCCCCGGTAAAAATCGCATTCTGGTGGGATAAAATACACGTTTTTAGGGTTCTCCTAGTAAAATTAGCATTTTAGGGGGTTATTATAGTGTTATTTGGGTTTCTAGTTTTTAGGGGTATCATGTTATTGGGGTCACAACCCGCGTTAACAGTGTTAAAGTAGCCCAATTCCACGGGAAAACTACGGACTTGGCAACACTGGATATGCAGGAGAATCTCTGCACATTACTGCATCGGTCTTTGCCCTCACCTTTCAGTCACGAGGTAAACTGATAGTAAACATTAGCTAAACCTGAATGTGAAGATGTAATTGTCATTTTTATACTGTTGCCTAATTATTTTCCAGAAATGACATTGAAACATTTCTCCCTCATGTAAAGGAAGAGCTTGACAGTTTAGTTAAAAAGCAAGAAAAAAATGTTTTGGAAAAAAAATGAACTAGCCCTAGCTGTCACTTGGCAAATACAGGTCTCTATACGATGACAAAACACGCACAAAAACAAACACTAGCGCAACGTCTCACTGTAATTATGTACAAAATATATGAGGCAACCTAACCAGAAAGCAGTGAGACTCGTTTCTTTTCATATTCTTCCGTCTCCTCAAACCTTGAGCACTGCAGATGCTTGGATACATTGGCGATTGGATGAAAACAAACATTCAGTCATATCCTAATGCACTTTGCAATGGTTTGTAACTGATTGGCTGCATTGTACGCCGTCTCTGGGATTTAGCATTAGTCAGCATAGTGCATGATGGACTCGACGTAGTTGCCAGGAAACAGTCCGGTCACACCATTACACACGCCCTCGAACCAGCCGTCATCATTTTTCTTGATGATGTAGATGATGGCGCCCTCCATGAAGGACAGCTCATCATCTTTGTCCTTTGCGTAGTCATAGATGGCCACCACTGAAACGGAGCAGACACGGTTAGTATGACATGGATTAGAAACGCTATTTATCTATCTGTCTATCTATCCATCCATCAATGAAGGTCCTTCATTGTAAAGGGAGAACTGTCAGCTCAAAGGCAGAGGGCGCGCTCTTACCCTTCTCTAAGTAGGATTTTGGGGCCCAGTGAGGGTCTCCATCAGCATAGGGGTCATTGTAGTGCACCAGAGCTGCGTCTTCTTCATCATAATCCACAGGTGGAGGTGGAGGAGGCGGAGCTGCTTCCTCAAACAAGGGCGTGTCCTCAGGTAGCGGCGGAGGGGGTGGAGACGGGCTGTCTGTTACTGGAGCACAAAGAAGGGGGGAAACCCTCACTATGACATCATCTATAATTCAGTTTTAATGTCAGATTCCCAAATTTAGAAATACTTCTCTTAATATTGAAGATGGCACAGTACGCATTACATTTGAAGCAAAGCAATCAAATAATTCCCGGGTGCAAGAAAATGTTACGAAAACACTTTTTAAATATGTTTTTTTTAATATTGTAACGAAACTGTTTCAAATGTTTATACTATAATTCCTCAATGGATTAATTTTTGATACATTCTTTCTAAGAAATAATAAAAAGAGATGCCAATAACACCAAAAGCTTTAAAAATGTATTTTTTCTAATGACTTTTATCAGGACTGTTATACACCCCCCCCCCCCAAAAAAAAATTATTACAATTAAAAACATGTTTATCAAAGAAGAGACTTATTCAAGTCATCGAATGTATGAATTTTGTTTTGAATAAATTAAATCAATAGCTTGTCATTGACCCTACATATATGAGCAATAGAAATAATGATGTTTACCTTCAAAAACACCACCAATAAAAAGCTATATTATAGTTTGAATTCTATCTATTAAAAATATATATATTTTAATAAATAGACATATTAAATATAACATTTCAGGTTCTGAGAAGAATTCAGACAGTGCGGGCTGCAGGTAGGTGAGCGGAGACCGTATGTGAAGGTCTAAGCACCATGCTTCTGTGTGCATTACTCACTGTTCTCCTGAACTCTGGCCACAAAGCCAGTGAGAGGAATCTGGGGCGTCAGCTGCGCCAAGGGAGGAGGTGGTGGAGCGACAGACACTGGAGTCACACACACATTCATACACATTCAGCCAGACAGACAGATGATAACAGGCAAAAAACAAGCCCAAAGAGTTACACACAGGCAGATAAACAGACAGAAGGTAAAAGCCGTTGTGAGTTATTGTGACATGAAGAGATGAAAAGCAGAAAAGCAGGCAGATCATTGGTTACTAGTTGCTAGTAACCTCTTTTTTTTTACAGAGAAGTGATTGGTGCTGCTAGTGGCTAAGAAATTACACATTTGAGCTTAATATTTGTTATGCAAATTAAAGGTATAGTTCACCCAAAAACTAAAATTTGCTGTTAATTTACTCATCCTCAGGCCATTTAATTCAATTCATTTTTTTTAGTAGAACAGTAAAGAAGATTTTTACCTGAAACTTTGGTCCTTTGTGATTCATAAAATTCAAGTCAATGGCTACTGTCATTTTTGAGAGTCAGAATTAATACCCGTGGCTCCTGATGATATATTGAGGTCTTATGAAGCGAAACGATTGGTCTGTGCAAGAAACAAGAAAGAGCCTCAACCAAACAGGTAAATCTGATTCTTTTCAGTGAACTGGTTCTTATAGACAGTTCGTCTCAATGAATAAAGTTTCTAATAACGCATTAACCAGTTTGTTTACGTAATCAAAAAATGACTTAACATATCCGCAATTATATTAATAAAGTACCATATAATGATGTGAAACATAGGTGTTTTACCATGTCTAAAGTTAAATAACTACTTTTAATCAACTTACCTTTTTACATAAACCATGAGAAACAAAAAAAACAAACAAACAAACAAATAAAAAACATTAATTTCGCCCAAACCAGACATCACTCTGGATCGTTTGCCTGAGGCAGATGAAAAGATACATGAATAAAATGATTGTTTCGCTTCATAAGACCTCAATATATTGTTGGGAGTCAAGGTATTCATTTTGTGTGGCCTGATATGCTTTTTTTTTTTTTTTTTTTTTACTCTCAGTAAGACAGTAGCTGCTGAATTGCATCTTATGAATTACCAAGAATCAGGGTTTCAGCTTTATTGTTCTACTAAAGAAAAAAACACCTACATCTTGGATCGCTTGAGGGTGAGTAAATAAATATAATTCATGATTGCATGAACTATCCCTTTAGGTGTCCAAGTACTTTTTAGGGTCACTAAACATCTCTCGCTAACTTGGAACTGAACTCACTTGTGTTCTGGGGGTATGTGGGACCCCCGTTCAGGTGGGGTTGAGGCACAGAGAACTGGGAGGAGCCGGCAGGGGCGCGCCGGTAGGTGCCGGTGGCTGACACCATAGAGGCAGAGGAAGAAGTGGTGGAGGAATTGTGTCTGGAGATCTGCCGGGAGATTGTTCCAAACTGAGACATCGGGATCGGGCCCAAACCTGGACCGAGGAACTACTGCAGACAGGACAGTGGAAAAAGACAGTCACAGAAAATTAGTACAAAAAAAAAAAGATGACTCAATCAGGGGTGGGAGGAATGTCCAAAATAACCTGTTTCAAAACTAGCATGGCCACTTGGGCTGGGCGATATGCCCAAAATATTTTTTCCCATATTGATTATCAATGTTATCGACATAAATTTTATCATCTTGATATGATGTTGTTCATCATCGCCCAGCGCTAATGACCACTGTGAAAAATGTGAGCGGTCACCTGGTGCCATACTGGGAGGAGAGGGTGTTGGCACAGCCAGAGGGATTCCCATACTATTACTGCTGTTCTCTCGACCGCCGCTGCCCCCACTACTCCCACTGAAACAAAGAAAGACGATACAAAAAGCTATTAAACCAACAAGCATGCTTTGTAATAAATTCACAAAGTGGCATCCATTTCTCACCCCACTATCAAAACCTTTTATAACTTGAATCTGGAGAATAAATGTGATAAATTAAAGGTTTAGAAACAGTTTACTGTTATTTTCAACCTCATTCACCTTCAGTTTTCCTCAGTGTGTGTGAGTATAACTATGGGTATGGGATGGGGTTGATGTGGTTTAAGTTTAAGAGAAAAGAGAAGAAGACCTCCAGATTTATACTTCAATTTAAACAGCGCCATAGAACTTAAAAATGACTAATAAATAAGGGTAAGTGAATGCCATAGCTTCACTGATCAGTGTTTCGAGAAAGGAAAAGGAAATAAAGATGGAGATTATGAGAGTTTAGGGATGTTCAATATAAATTGCAACAATATAAATCATTTTTAAAGGTTAGAAACACACAGAAGCTCATTTCTGGGCCTTTCTATCTCAAAATTGAGATGATTTCTTGTAACTGTGATTTGACAACTGCAAGCTTTAAAAAAAAATATCTGATGTTTGGCTATTCTGATGGTGTTTTAACATTCTAGCTCTTGTAAGTCTAAATAAACTGAATTGGACATTTCTGACTTCATCATACACAACCATTTAAAAGTTTGGGGTTAGTGAGATTTTATATTTTTATTTGATCAAAAATAATATTGTGAAATATTCTAACAATTGAAAATTGTAACTTTTTTTTTTTTTTTTTTATGTAATCTATTCCTGTGATGCAAAACTGAATTTTCAGCAGCTGTTACTCCAGGCTTCAGTTTCACATGAAATTAATCTAGGAAACATTTCTTACTTTTAATCAATGTTAAACAGTTGTGCTGCTTAATATTTTAAGGAAACCACATTACATTTTTAAGAGTCTATGATGAACAGAAAACTGAACATGAATCTTTTATTATAAAACTACTTACTATCGCTTTAGATCAACTGAATGCATCCTGGCTGAATAAAAGCATTCATTTCTTTCAACTTATTGAACAGTAGTGTATATTCCAGTATGCCCAGCACAGTGTCCCATCAGAAGGCCTGTGTTGTCGTGAGCTGTACCTGTGCGTTCGGGGTCTCTGACTGAGCGAGGCAGTGCGTCCTGGGCTGTTCTGGCTGCCCAGGCGAGCCGGACTGGTCATGTAGTCATTAGGCACCACAGGAGGTTTGACTGGCTCCAGCGTCTTATACGGCGTGTTTCGTCTGAAAAAAACACACATTTGTCACAGTAGAAACTACACACAAAAAACAATGACGTTCAGATGCCAGACTCCTAATAACACAAGAATTGTGACAGTATAAATAACACTTTTTTTTTTTTGGAAAACATTCTAATAATGGAGGCACACAAAAACAGCACTGACACATGAAAAGTGTAATATAGTGCTTACCCCAGGGTACCTCTCCCTGCCATGGGTGGGCTTGGGGGCTTCTGTGTGGGTGGGTTAGTCCTGGATAATGTTCCTCCACCTCCCCGAGCTGGCGGGTTATTCCCTTGCTGAAAGACATTTGACGGGGAAAACAACATGAAGACAACTTTTACAGTCATGACAATATCTGTTTATTCTAAAAGCTAATCAGTTGCAAACATACAGCTTGACGTAAACTACAAAGAAATATTTATACTGAACAAAACAGTGATGGTTTTATCATGTGGCTGAATTTTACTAAGCCATTACACTCCTAGAATGGTACCAGTTTTTCACAAATAAATGAAAAAAGTCTAACCATATTGAATTATGAAAATGCACTATAATGTTCATTACACAACACTGTACAAAAAAAGTTTGATGTTTTTTTTAAAAAAAAGAACCAGTGGTAGTGATGCAGGAGCCAGAAAGCATTGTGGGTTGTGTACTTACCTTTGCTTTAAGCCACTAATCGAAAGCATTAAGGAAGAGAGAAGATAAATCATGTTATTTAATCACTTTAACTTAATAAAAAAAAGTAAGAGAGGAGAAGCGAAACAAAAGACCTTTGAATAAAGAACAAACAAACACTGATCTAACTGGACTGATACGAATCGAGACAGGGCAGAAAGTCAAAGCTGCTTACACAAAACAACTGAATGATAATCGCATAAACGTCAGTCATAATTACCATCTAATCAGGTTCACTTACAAAACCAGAATTATGAATCAAATGTCTTTTCTAGCTTACACTATTTATAATAAATCATTATCCCTAATGTTCTTTATTATAACGCGATGTGACAACGGCATGCTTTTTGTCAGTAAACAACTCACATGTGGATTTAATTGAACATATTACAGATCATTTCAAAAGTTAAAAACCTATAATCATAGCTGCACAGTAAATATGTTAACCATCTTTCAAAAGAAACTGCCTCAAATACGTATTTCACAGAATTGTTGGTATTTGGCCCACAACAATCTAGCTAAGCTTATATGAGTTAATATGCCATAACATTATGGAATAAAGTAATTTTACACTCCCATACTCCTCAAACATGTTGCTAACAATATATAATACCAATTTTTTTTGAAATTCTTTTATAAATATGATATAATGCTTAAAAGTTTTTTTTGGTTTGTAGTTAATAAGTATGTTTTAATGATTATAAGTATTTGTATATTTAATGGATAAAAATCTGACATTTATGACTGAAGTATACACTAACATTAAAAAGCTTGGGGTTGGTAAGCTTTTTTTTTTATTTATTGGATTATGATATTTATTTTTTGAGTGTAGTATAACATTAAAAAGCTTGGGGTTGGTAAGCCAAAAATAATAACAATAATAAAAAATAAAATTCTCTCTCTCTCTATAATTTACATTTTTGCTTTTATTTTTAATCCAAAGCAAATACAGTGCATTCAGGTAACATTTTTTACCTAACACCTTCTGGGAATCAAACCCACAATCTTTTACGCTGCTACCGCAATACTCTACCACTGTAGCCACAGGAACATATATTATTGTTCTTTCTCTGTGGTCTATCCATACATCGATACATACAAACATACATTATTGAATTTATGAGGTAGTTCATTCAGTACCATGGTATATATAAACAGTACCATTTTGTTATTACCTTTTTATTAGGTAAGAATTTTAAATAATTAAAAATTGTAAGAGGAAACACCTTGTTGCAAAAAATACTAGGTGTTCATGAACACTGATGGCAGAGGAGAGAGGCGTGTCAATCACAGGTGACAGACACAGAGAGAGCATCATTTGTTGAGTTAAGTGTCCTAATTCCAGAGCCAGTATGAGGGCAGCCTGCGGGCGTTTACTCCGCCGGGGGGAAAGGCCAGCGCACATCAGCACCAAACTAATGAAGCAGTTAAAACAGGTCTCGGGGTGAGCTGCCGGCACAAGCACTCAAGATCTGCCTCTATTATATGTACAGGGAACAAAAAGGCTGAACAGCTAGTGAATAATGTCAACAACACACCATCCACACCAATCATGGCTTCATCCCATAAAAACCATAAAAGACACATAAAGGTCAAAGTAAAAGGGCAAAGACATCTTTCTTAATTACATCTCAGTTCAGATAGTGACAATCTAATGAGATAACATCGGCAAGAGGGTCCAGAGAGCAAAGTGATGTCATTATAAGAGCTCAGATCTGACACTGATGGACATGAATAATTTAATAACATGAACATAGTGAGGGAAACCCGAGAGGGGTCCACACACACACACACACACACAGTAGATCACGATGGATCAATTTCTTTATCAGTTTGTTGAATCCACTTTTGAATACTGTAAAGCAGTCAGGTGTAGTTTGCGCATAATTTTTATTAATTTCATCAAGACAAAGGCATTTCAAAATTATCCAGATTCTAAACTGTCTGAACTACACTTAAAGGGACAGTGCACCCAAAAATGAAAATTCTGTCATCATTTACCCTTGTGTTGTACCAAACCAGTATCAGTTTCTTTCTTACTCTGAACACAAAAGAAAACATTTTGAAGAATGTTGGTAAGTAAATGATTGATGGTAGCCATTTAATTCAATGGCATGGGAAAAAAAATACAATTGAAGTCAATGGCTACCGTTGCCAACATTCTTCAACATACCTTCTTTTGTCTTCAGCAGAAGAAGGAAATTCACAGGTTTGGATCAACCGGAGGGTGAGTAAATGATGACAGAATTTTCATTGTTTGAGTTTGAAAACAGCAACATGGTAGAAATAACAGGTTCTCTTATATTTTATTGCATATTAACTAGTCACATTTTATTCCAACCTTTTTCTGTACACGTAAACAGTTTTTTTTTTTTTTTTTTTTTTCCTTTCCCCATCAAAAAACAGCATGTACTGACTTGAGTTCTTGTTTTTTTCTTGGTTTATTTAAAAAAAAAAAGAAATATAAGGTTCTAATAATAATAATAAATAATATAATAATAATAATAATAATTTTCATTGTTTGAGTTTGAAAACAGCATTAAGGTTTAATTATAAGTTTTTTGACTTCTGATTTATAATTTATTCAAAAACCCTAAACCTAAGTATGAATGATGTAAGAATGATGCTTGTCTAGGGAACATCAAACATGTCAGACTTACTTTAACACCGTGACCCACATCATCCAGCAGGGTGTAATCTATGGGCTTCCTGATGTAGCGCACGGGACGCTCCATGTTGCCGGGGGCGATGATTTTGTGGGTCCGAGATGTGTTTTTGTTGGTGGTGAGGATCCCAATCTCTCGTCTAGCAACTTTTTCTTTATGTATGTCCACAGTCTAAGTGAAAGAAATTTGAATTGTAAATATATCATATCCTAGTGTATATACTGCTTTAAATTGTGTATGAATGATGTGTGAATACTGATGAAACGTGACCTCATTAGTATTCGTATGCCTCTGTATGTAAAGCGAGGCTCTTGCACGCATATATTTGGATAGGTACAGATAAATAAACTGAATGACATTTTAAATTAATCTCAGTATACATAATTACAGTAATTCAAAGAAATCAGTATCTATTGACCTTAACAGAGGAGTCATATAAATCTGTCCATATATAAAATAATTTATATTTTAGAACATGTCTAATTACGGATACATTTTAAATTTGCATATACTGTTCAAAAGTTGGGGTCAGTACGTTTTTTTTTTTTTTTTTTTTTAGAAATAAGTACTTTTATTTGGCAAGGATGCAACAAATTAATTAAAAGTATTGAACTTTCTGTTTGCCACTTCAACACTGGTAATAATAAATGCTTCTTGAGCACCAAATCAGCATATTTTGGAATGATTTCCGAAGGGTCATGTGACACTGAAGACTGGAGTAATGGCAAAAAGTGTAATAATATTTCACAATATTAATGTTTTCACTGTGTTTTTAGAATCAAATAAATCCAGCTTTGGTGAACATGAGATTTTTTATTTTTTATTTAAAGTATATAATGCTTTAAAAACATAAAATGTACAATAAATATAATTTTTGAAGGTTTGTTTATCATGTATTATACAAGTACTAACACAATTTTGGAACAAATTTTAACATACATTTTACAAACAAATACCATTTATGGTCTCCTAATCTGCTCATAAAATCAGATTCTCACACTTTTCTTTGTTTTGTTTGTGAACTTGAAAGGAATTTGAATTTTCACTGACTTTTCAGACAGCTTTGATTCAGAATCCAATATTTTAGAACTAACTATTTCTAACTGGATCAAGTGTTATTGGAATTATCTTGGGATCTGAGACTTTGCCATTTTTGCAATAATTTGCCTGCCATTTGTGTCTATCTTCTTAGAGAAAAGTGGTGGCAAACTAGTTCACAGGAGCCTTTTAACTTCAGAAGAAGGCAAATCATTAGATCTAGTTTCCATTAAGGCTCTGCAAATCTACTCTAGCACATAATAGGGGAACGGGATCTCTTATTACCCTTAATAAACACACTCCATCTCCCACTTTGGATGAAAGAATTCACTCCTACATTGTGTTCAAATGATGATGCATGTACAGAAGAGACTAAAAGTGTCTGAGTTGCTCTTTACAAATCACAGCTTGCAGTAAAACTAAGCTTACATTAGATAGGACTGAGCTCAGGCTCAGCTCTAAATTAAGGATTTAGAATAAGGTCTTGCAGAACAAGACATTAATGTGTGTTTTTTAAGTAATAATAAACAGCCAGTATCCCAGTAATATTCACGCTATTAACCAACTAGCTAATAGTGAGAACTGAACACTAAAGTGTTACCAATATTATTATTAACTCACCAAAGTATTTAAAGTGAGAAGGGTACATAAAAGCATGCATTTTAAGGTTAGACTTTACATTTTTATGTTAAATCCACTATTGTGTATAGAACATATAAATGTTCTACAGTCTATACACAGCATTAAGTTGAATTACATGAGAGTAGTCCCTTATATTACTTTTTCAATTACAGTAAATAATTACTCCTCTCACACACTAATATGATAAAATTGCAAGGGTCGAAATGGTCTTTGTAGCACTTTGTTTCAGAGCGGCTTTATTGAAAGTTGTCAATAAGTTATGTTGATAATTTTAGGTTTTGCTGTAAGCAAGAGTAAATATTTCTCAGAAAGCATCAGTAAAGATCCAAATGGTTGTCTTAAGTGAAAACTAGTTCGTTAGCAAAGAGCCTGATTTGAATTTAAGATTTTCAAAATTTAATTAGAAGTCATTTAAGTGACAATGTTAATTTCAATTAGTAGCAGCTCTGATTTCAGGCAGAATTACTATAACAAGATTGTGTTCCTTACTGTGGTCGCAAATTAGTTGTCATTGTAAAAATAAAAAAATAAAAAAATAAATAATATCATGGAAAGGATTTTTTTGGTAATTTACCAACCTCTAAGTAATTTAAACAGGGAGCTGCCAGAAGGTTAACACACAAAGACTTAAAATTTACATCTTCATAAATATTTTTACAACTGTTGTGTTTATTTAAAATTTTATTTTATTTTTATGAATGAACAAATGAATAAATGTCAACCGAATTTTAGAATAGTTTTTAAATTTTTACAATAAACAGTGTGTAAAATTGGAGAATCATGTTCAATCCAGTTGTCAATAGTTGGTTGCTATTTTTGTCTCTTTGTTTTAAAAGCACAATATGTAAGATTTTTGTAATAAAATATCCAAAAACCACTTGCACAGTGTGATATATTTCAGGCATTTGTGTACTTGCGTTATCCCAAAAGTTCCCAAGGATTTGTAAATCCAGAGAAATTCCTATTTTAAATAATGACTCGTCCCTGGTCATTGTTGCATATCAATGGCGTAATATCCGCACTATCCTCGGTTTCCGCTTGTAGAAACAAACAACTGTACAGTTAAACTAAATCCATTACGGCTGTCGCGAATAAAATAAAAATGAAATTAAAAGTGTCGACTGCTGCATTAAATTTAGATTTGCTCAATGTTAGCCCATGATTCATTTTCCACGTTTTTTACATTGTTACGCATTATAACCAATAATACGTCTTGTATGATTGGTTATAATGCGTATTGCGTAACAATGTAAAAACGAGTCTGTTGAGCTTATGAATGCAATGGCCAATCAGAGGCGTTCAGATGAGTTTTCTGTTGCTCTCTCGCGAATTCTCTCATCATAAACAACAAAGTGCAGATGTACGTATGATGTAAGAGATTCATTCATCAAACAGTGTATAGTCAGCTTTACTGATTATAAGGGGAGTTTTTTGAGAATGCTTAAACTTGTGCTAGACTGAAGTCATTCATTATATTGTTTGAACCTGTAAATGTTCTTTGCTCGCTTTCTCTGCATTATTTATTCGCTCTTTGAATAACTGTGGAAGGTACATACAGGTAATTAAAAATTAAATCATTCATTACCTCATCCGTGATCATCTCTGAATGGTGACAACAACATCTCCCATCGTTCCACTCTCCTTCATAGCGTCATCAAGCTTCACCTTTGTTATTGTTTTGAAAATGCGACATCTAGCGGCAAAAACTTACATATTGTGCCTTTAAGTTCTGGATTTATAACAATAAAAGAAAAAATTCAGCTTAAACCCTGATTCTAAATTTTTCACTGTGTTAAAAGTAGTAAGAAGATAACAGATCTATTTTTTTTTTTTGAATCTCTGGGTAAAATGCTGGAACACCTGGTTGTGTTTTGTTGGTGTTGTGGTGCCCAGGGCTGACCTGAGAGATGTGGTTGATGGAGGACTCCATCCTGCGCAGCTGTGAAGCCTGAATATCCAACAGCTGCAGCACATTGTTGGCTAAGGCATTGATCTGATAGGCCACGCTCGCCAGAGACTGGGTGGTGTAGGCTTTGGTCTCCTCAAGGGCTTTCCTCTTGTCTTGTGCCTAAGCAGAGAATACAAAATAATGATACCACAAGTTTTAAAGACATAGTTTGCACAAAAATTCTGTCATCAGTTACTCGCCCTCACGTCATTACAAAGCGAACTGATTTTCTTTCTTTTGCAGAACACAAAAGTATTTTGAAGAATGTTGGTAACCAAACAGTTTTGGTTTCTTGCCCATACTTCCACTGTATGGACAAGAAACACAGAGATATTTCTCAAAATATATTAGTTTATGTTCCACTAAAAAAAAAAAAAAATGTTGCTTTCTAAGGTGCTTGTGAAAAATAGTTTCAACCCAATCATCCACAAGAAATGATTTCCCAAACATACTAGATAAAGGTTCTGCAGGATTATCCATTATAAGTGTACTACTGTTCAGAGGTTTTGGGTCAATATGATTTTTTTCTAAAAGAAATGAATACTTTTATTCAGCGAGGATGAATTCTTTAAATGTGACAGTAAAGTCATTTATAAAGTTACAAAAGATTTTCATTTCAAATAAATGCTGTTCTTTTGAACTTCTTATTCATCTAAGAATCCTGAAGAAATATAAAAAATATTAAGTAGTGCAACTGTTAGCACAACATTGATAACAATAAGACATGTTTTTAAGTAAATCAGCACATTAGAATGATTTCTGAGTAATGATGCTTAAAATTCAGCTTTGCATCACAAGGAATAGATTATATATATATATACATATATATATAATCTATATATATATATATATATATATATATATATATATATATATATATATATATATATATATATATTTTTATTTTTTTTTTTTTTTTTTTTAAATGTAAATATAAATATAATATATATATATAAATTTTTTAATGTAAATCTTTTGCAATATTTTACAACATTTTTACAGTATTTCTTTATAATAATATGCTTTTTTTTATCATAAATGCAAACTTGAGCATAAAAGACTTTTCAAAAACCAAAAAAAATCTTAACAACCAAATGGTAATATATACTGTAAGTTGCTCTAAATAAACACATCTACTATTTTTTTTTAAATGGTCACTAAAATCTGGATAATAGCATGGATACAATTTTAAGGGATGACGTAAATTCAGCAGATATTATTGCAAAAACAAACAAACAAACAAACAAAAAAGTAATCAGGACCCCAGTAATATACTGAATTGAGAAAAAATAAGAAAGTGACTGCAGTGTGATATGACAGATATGAGACAGGTGGTTTAGACAAAAACATTTGAGCACAGAATGCTGTGAATGACCAATAAGACGTATTTTATACAGTCATGTAATAAAGCAGGAAATTCTGTAAACTAATGTGACAAATGATCCTAAAAAACTCTGATGAAACCAGCAGGCAATGAAAAACCTTAAACAGTTTTCAGATGAGAGCATGATGCAACTGAGATCCCATTTTAGCGATAATCAATTTCTTATTGTTGCTGAAATTCAAAACATTTCACATTTCAAACAATTTCCTGTTTCATCAGTGACTTAGCATCACAAACATAAGCAAACATTAAAACCAAACACATATGGACTTCTCACTGTGCTTTTTAAAGACATTAAACAACATACGGAAATAATGTTTTATATGATTTGAGCACATTTCTATGTGCTCGCTCATTGCTTCAAAGTCAAAAACAAGCCCACTTTTCAAGTCTCTGTGATTCTGTTCCATAAACATTGCTCACTTCACTCCTTTAATGTAAATGTATAGGTTTGTGTTTATATCCCTAACCTCAAATATGAGCAACAGTAAGCAGCACTTTGCTGCATGATTTGGTTGCATCTACCAATTATGAATAGCAATGAATTCCTCACTCTGCTGCAATCACTTAAACAAAAAAATGTAAAGGAATTAGCTTTAGCATACTGATAGTGACCATGTCAGAATACTGTGACATGAATACTATAGCTGATGAGTATACATGAAGCCCACAGAGCTGGCTCTAATCTTATATTGTTAACAATTAGCCTGCAAGCATGCAGCACTGAGCGCAGGTCTGCTTCAAACACCACCTGTTCCTACACGTCAGCTGTTCTCAGACCATGTGTCTGTCGCCGCGGGGGAAATACAGATGAATGGACACATGAATGTCCTGGCTGTGCTGTGATGATGATATTCTACAATGTCCTACTAGACTGCTGCCCAACAGCTTTAAAACAATGAATAACTTGTGATTCAGACGGCATAAAGCAATACGTTTTAATAATTAATAACATGATCATTTATCAGGTACTACTGGGCTTTCACTTATTATGTTCAAAGTCTTGACTATGATTCCTATTCATATTTATAAATGTACACTGATATTTAAAAGTTTGGGGTTTGTAGCCTATATGGTATATTTTATGCTCACCTAGACTGTGAAACCAGTACTATTTTGAAAAAGTAGTACATTTTAAATTTGATTTGACATTTAAAAAAAAAAAACATTTTGTAATTTATTTCTGCTGAATTTTCAGCATCATTACTCCAGTCTTCAGTGTCACATGATCCTTCAGAAATCATTCTAATATGCTGATTTGCTGCTCAAGAAATATTTATTATTATTAATAATCAGACAGTTGTGCTGATTAAAATTTTTGCGACAACTCTGATGCATTCAAATTTGTATAGAAAGTTAAAAAAAAAACATTTGTTTGAAATGGTCATTTTTATCATTACAAATGCCTTTTAATGTCACTGATTAATTTAAAGACTGCTTACAGGATAAAACTAATAATTTCTTGAAGAAAAAAAATTCTGGTGGGAAAGAAACCTTAACTCTCATTTCTACTCAATTTAAAGCATCCTTCCGAAATAAAAGTATCAATTCTTTTCAAAAGAAAAAATGCCCTAGATTTTGAACATCATGTACAAATTCTTTGTCATGCCCAAATGAACACATTACTAAACTAAGATTCATTTTTCATGACACATTCTAGAATTCTTCAAAAATGGTTTTAATACTCTAGTGCCAGAGAGCCCTGCTTTGGACCAGAACGATGCACCCATCCAAGCCACAAGAGAAACATCTCTGAATCATTTAGTCCTCTCATGAGTCCTCTGTGAATATCTGAGAATGTATCACTGCTAAATCATCTCACATCAGGGTTCAAAGACAGTAAATGCAAACATAGCATTAGATTCCCAACATTCTCGCTCTCATATTTTTTATATCTTTCTAAATGTATTATTAAAAATCATTTTTATTAGTCAGAATATACCAACCATACTGTGATATTGCACAAATGTGAAAAATGAATCAAAAACTATAAGTGGTAGTAACTTCAAATCTATAAGATTTGCACACTTTGGAGCACAGAAGACTGAAAAACTCTCAACTGTTGTCACGGTTTTCATTACACAAGGGTGTAAACAGATCTCATGTGCTTTTTAAATGAATTTCCTACATTTTTTTATAAAACTAAAGAGTATTTTTGTCATGCATGTCCCTACTGGTGTATAGGATTTGCAACTGCCAGCAAATTCAATTAAATTGTTATTTGTGTATAGTTAGGCTAAAGAATTGTAACTGCATCATTTCGAAGGCCTTTGAATTAAATCAAATTGTAATCGTATCGCGTCATGGTCTATAAGTTATTATATCGGCAAATATTATATTTTGTCATATCATGATGAAATATCCAATTTACACCCCTTTCATTAAACACATTTTATCAGCAGAAAATACTGCTATATATTTCCAAACAGATCCAAAACCTCCCCCAAAACAAAGCCGCATTTATCATTTTGACAAAAAGTAGGGACAGAGCTGTGAAACCGAACTACTTTTTTCTTCCTCATACATTTATATTGCTTTTCCTAAGTTCAATCAATTTGAATCTATATGAAGTATTGAGTTATGGTCTGAGGACAGCTGGCTTGATGGGTAGTGAGAGATAAACAAAAACCATGCTATGAGATGAAATCAAATCAAATGGTACTGTGTTAAGAACCGATCAGAAATTTCACCAAGATGAATGTTATTTTTTTCAGACCTAATATCAGGTAAAGCTTGTGTCTGTGTCAGTCCAACTGAGGGTTAAACAAATACTGAGGTTTAACTAAACTGATCATCATCATCCTCAATGTCCCTTCGGTGATACATGAACCTGTGAAGGGAATGATCATTTCTTTCTAATTCCACTCGCCATTACTGCAGAATGTCACACACATGCTTTAACAAAACTATAGATATGCATCATAACAAAAGATTAATATATTAAATGAACTTCTAAGATTATCATCTGCTTTGAAAGAATATACTGCAACATTTGGACATCTGAAGCAATGCTTCCCAACAGGCTCTCTCGCAGTCCTGTGCTTTCATTGTCGGTGTGTGAGTGAAAAGGCTTGAGTGGGAGACAGACACATTAACACACAGGTGTGTCAGCAATAACTAATTCACACGATCACCGACATTTCGCGTCTAGGCGTCTCGCCATTCTACCTCACGCGCAAACATTATATTCACTGCACTGGGGGCGAAACGCTTTCATTTAAAACGCGGATGAAGTTCAGCAGCGTTTAGAGGTTGAAATGAACATCGAATATTTGGGCTTTCATCACCCAAGAGGCATGACACCCGTCTGGACCGCAAAAGCAGCAGCACACAGCAGAATCCCGCGGACAAACGAAACACTGTAACATCCAGAGCATGACGTGTTAGTTCGAAAAATGACGTATTGGCTTCAAACACGTTCGCAGTCGATACATTGACCTGCAATGTGCTATTAGATATTGTAAAGCTAGATTGGTTTTCTAACAATCTTTAAGGCGATATTTTGACCATTAAGCGATTATTTCTTTTTTGTTTAAAGGTCTGTCTGCGTCCATCGCAGCGAAAGCGGCGCGTCTCTGACACACCCTCCGAAAGTGAATTCGTGCATTGTGTGCATCAGCCTTAAACACCGCAAATATCGTCCAGATACAAACCCTCGGCATTCATATTCAAGGAAGATATCACGCCTCGTGAGCGTTTAGATGAGGGTCCTCTGTAACGCTACATATGCAGCGCTCGCATTTCAATCACATCCACACCGATTCAGACAATACATGAAAGGAGAAGGTAATTTCTTCGCTCCATACCTGCACATAATTGTTCTCGCAATATTCCGCGACCCTTGAAAGGTTTTGGTAGCTCTCCACAAGGGCTCTTTTTCCAGCCGGGATTTCTTCCTCTAACAACATTTGCAGCTCTGCCATCTTACATCCCTCTGCATTACTCCTCTCCCTCTCTTTCATTGAAACCAGCGGAGCTTCACTCTCCGACAGGAGGTCCCTCGCCTGGCATTGTGGGATTCCCGTTGGCTCCTCTTTTTCAGCAGGCCGACGATTCTCAACGCAGCGCTTTACGCACTGGGCTATGATTGGCTGCTCGGCTCTGAGAATTCGTTATTGGCCAATGGGAGAGGAGTATGATTTTCTCCGCGATGAGAAAGGCCACGATTTTCTACAGCGGCATTCTGACCAGAATGTGATTTTAGACAAGCAGCAGAGTTGCACCGAGGGCTGTATTAAGACTGAGTTTTTGTCCACCGTTACGGGCAATATTTTTTTTTACACACTAAGAATGTGCCGCTGTTTTAAGTTTCTTTAGAGGCTTTTCGTAATATACAATAATTTAAACATGCTATACAATGATGATAATGCTATACAAATATTGGTATAATAAAATAAACTAGTAATAATAATGCAACAATAAGTTATGAACAATATACGCACTACAACTGACGTACAATCATTTAAAAGCCAAAACACCCACAGCCTTACAAGTAAAAACCATTAATAACCTAGAAAAGTACTAACTGACGGAGCCAATGTTGTTAAAAATAATAAACCTATTGTATATTCTGAATTCATCTATCATGATTTTTCAGAAAACGGACAGCTTCTTGCTAAAAATCTCAGCACGAGCAAAAGCCGTTTAAATATCCTTTCGCAAGGCATTGTGGATCATGTAGGATAAAGGCGCGCTACATTCTATTCATCACTATTGGGTCTGGCGTCATTGGAAACTACATCCCCCCAACTGCAACTGTTTCAGTTAATACCTAAGAGGACGCACTGAAGTGTTTTTGTTTTTTTTTTCAGATGGACGGAACACAGGAGGTGAGTGGTAATATTTTATGTGGTGTTTTGCTTTTTGTCCTAAAATTTCGGATATAATTTTTAAAGAGTTTACAGAGTAATTTCTTAAGCTGGCGAAATGTTTATTTTTAAAAGGTTAATTATTTAGCCTGATATTACTACTTAACCGAAGGTGTGCAATATATAATTTACATATTAAATAAGTATTAAGTCTACATTTAAATTATTACCTTATTAACATGATATGCTTATTGGTCCACGTCAGCTGGTTAGATGTTTATTGCAATGGAAGATCCCAAATCCATTCAGAGGAGGTTTGAAGCGGCTGTTAAAGTGATCCGAAGCTTACCTGAAGATGGTACTACCTCTATATTAAGTATTAAACATCAGTGTCAAGTATTGAACTACATGGTTTTCTATTTAAATAACAATAAATGATCTTCTTTTAATCATTCTCTCCTCATTTCACACAGGCTCCTATGACCTGTCTGATGATATGCTGGTTATGTTCTACAGTTACTACAAACAAGCCACAGCAGGACCATGTGACACCCCCAAACCCAACTCTTGGGATCCTATTGGTAAAGCTAAATGGTAAATATCAATCACCAAATTATGATTTTACATGCCCATTTTGAATATGCTGTTTCTATTCAACTGAAATGTTTACTTTTTGTAAATATAAATATGAATATTAAACCCAAACACATGTGTGTTCTCTGCAGGGAGGCATGGAAAACCTTGGGAAACATGTCAAAGGACCAAGCCATGAAGGAATATGTTCAGGAAATACAGCTGGTTGGTAGTTGTCTAGATCCCAGAGATGAAGCTCTATCATATTGAGGTATCAATACAAATAGTTTAATCCAGAAACAATCAAATGTTTTATCATAGATACTTGAAACGATCCCGGTCACAGAGAGGATGGCAGAATTAATGGACGCTCTTGACCCATTTTATGAGATAG
This sequence comes from Cyprinus carpio, assembly GCF_018340385.1. Lineage (NCBI taxonomy): Eukaryota > Metazoa > Chordata > Actinopteri > Cypriniformes > Cyprinidae > Cyprinus > Cyprinus carpio. The sequence goes on along the minus strand of NC_056598.1, from coordinate 789,696 downwards.
TGTTGGAAGATGATGATGATGATGATGCAGTCAGTAAAGCAGCACCTTTATCCACAGGTACTTTATTTAGAAGCATTTAAAGTACTTAACCATAAGATTTGTCCTTACAATACCTGTGCCTGCTTAAATTAACATTTCATATTTAATATTTATTATTTACACTAATCCTGAAAAAACTGATGATGATGCTGCTGAGAAAGTTGAAGAGGGGGAAAGTGAAATTAATGTGGAAAACAAGGAAGATGACATTGAGATGGAGGAGAGGAGGAAAGGTACAGCAACAACTCTGTGTCTTTATTTTGTGAAATCAGCAAGACAGTGATCTGGAATGATTCATACCCCGTATTTGAGGACTTCTCAGCTCTTTTCTGTTCTGCAGACTCAAGCACATTTGCAGCAGGGAGAGGAGCTTTATCAGTGTTTAACGGAAGTGAGGAGAACAGCATGTCCTCCTCAACCGAGGACGCTCATAGTTCGCTGAACACGGAGGAGGAAGAGGAGGAATTGGCTTATGGTATAGTTTCTGGTCTTTAATTCCTTTTCTAGGCCCAAGGCATAAACGGTTTCTCCCAACTAGCAGTTGTGTTGGGGAATACAAGACTTGGGGGCTAAGTTTTGTTTTGCACTCTGATTAAAAAAGATTTAGCAGTCATTTAATGAAACTACAGTGGTATATAAAGTAAATCTGTGTTTGAAAATGTGATTTGACAGCATCATTCTCCCCAAATATCACGCAGATGACTCAGACGATGAGATGTTCAGTGACTCAATGGAAAATCCAGCGACACAAGAGAAGGTACAGTCTCCAGTCATGTTTTCAAGTCTTTCACAGGCTCAAGAAGCTTAAAAATAAAGAAAAGAAAAACATGCATTTTGCAGAATTGAAATAAATGCAAGTGTAAAACTTCATAATCATAATTCTCTTTAATATAGAAATTCTATTATGATTTTAATGTTTTTGAAGGAAAACATATTTTGCTCACCAAGGCTGCATTTATTTGCAGTAATATTTTAAAATATTATGACAATTTAAAATGACTATTTTCATATATTTTAAAATGTAATTTATTCCTATTCATTTTCAGCATCATTACTCCAGTCTTCAGTGTCACGTGATCCTTCAGAAATCGTTCTGATTTATTAAACATTTATTATTATTATCAACAGTTGTGTAAACTGTGATGCATTTTTTTTATAAATAGATTTTATTAAAATGTATTTAAAATAATAAACTTTTGTAAAAAAATAAAAATCTTTTTATATAATCTAGTGTATATGAATATTTAGAACTACAAAAAGAACAGGTTCTGAAAATATTCATAATTGTCCTAAAATTTTTGGCTTTAATAGGATTACATTTTCTTTTAATTTTGAGGTTCAGTGTGACCTGGACATGTGTGAGATTTGTGAAATTCACTCTCTAGTAAAATGCTTATTTAGTTCTTTCAATAAGCTGATTAACTTATTAAACACTTTCATGTTGACCTTAGTATTGAAGTCTTCAAATTCAGACAAACCCTTGAAACAACAATCATTAATGTGAATTATAATCTGGGTTGAGTCCATAGAATCCATCATGTTATTATGAGGTCACTAATCACCAGAAATTTGAAAGTGTTAAGTTGGATTCGAAATGCTTTGCAAAAACATGAATTAAGACATCAACTGCAGTCCATCAATAGAGTTGTGACATTTTTGGAGAGAAAGAGAGAGCGAGAACTAAAGGAAGAAATGTATTTGTTTGTCATGTCATCTCAGAGCGATATAAATGGGAGTATGTGATGCTGTCCCTAGGGTTCGGGAGTTCCCAGGGTGCATTTGGCAGATGTGAGCGTGGCTGGGGCCCACGTGAAACAAGGGGGAAACAGAGAGCCTCAGTGTGGGAGTCAGGATGGAAATACACCCCCTGTCCCCCACCCACCGTCACGTGGACCGGTCCGAACTGACAGAATCTCAGCAGGCAGTGGAAGAGGTTGGGCTCCAGTCAGTGTTTGAATAAGTCTTGAGCACCGTGACGTCAACAAGCAATAATGTGATCAACAAGCCAATTTTCCACCAGCATTTGTATAAACGTACAATGCGAGTGAATACTATTATACTTCTGCTAGGAATCATTTCCTTATAAGGCAAGACTATTGCTGTTGCATTTATTGTTGTCTATATTGTCTTTCATCGCTATGGGCTTGTAAGGCCAATGAAATAATAGTCAGATTTTTTAAAACATTTTTTTTGGTTTGTTTATTGAAACATAAAAATGAATAAAATTCAGATGTGTCAAATATATAAATATTTAAATACATATGGATTTTATGACTCATATAGTATGATCTAGTGAGAATGTGGAGCTCATACTCGAGGAGGGAAAAACCTGAATTTTATTCAGAGGGTCAAACTGTGCAAAAATATTAATTTTGGTGCAGTTGCTGGTATTTATATGGTCAAAATGAAAGATGTAATTCTGATAGCTTTTGATGTAAATCAGTGACATAGCAGAATACATATCACTAACGAATAATTAAATGCAGTACAAATAACATTTCCTCTAAAGCTTGATGGATCATATTTGACACTAACATGTTTTTTTTCTAAATAATGGCGTATGGATAATCAAGTAAACCTAAGTTGCTTCAGTGTACTAAATGTTCGTCTTAAGATATTAATAAGATCATATTGATAATTTGGAGGATCAAATATGATAAAGTAGGCTTTATAGGGCTGAAGTATTTGTTGTTTGTGCTGTGTTTAATTATGTAACAATGTCAGCAGCAGAGATACACTCTTGTAACTGATTGTTACATTTTGATCTGGAGACCATTTATAGCATATATGGATGATTTGTATTTCATATATCCTCAGGTTGTCAGTTAACAGGAACTAATCTACCAGATGAACATAATGACTTAAAAGAGCGCAGTTGCCAAGGAAGTGCTCAGTGCTGTGAGACTGAAGAGAGAGCGTTTAACCCACAGATCGCTGTGATGTTGTCACAGTTACAGGACGATATGCAGGATGTGCTGCACAGACTGACCACACTGGAGCTTCTCACAGCATCACAAGTAAGACCAGCACCAAAATATGACTCAAAACAAGTAACCACAAGCCTAGACTGCATTTACTTGGATCAAAATACAGTAAGATCAATGTGAAATATTAATGCAATTAAAACGAACTGTTTTATATCGTAATGCATTGTAAAATGTAATTGATTCCTGTGATGCATCATTGCTCCAGTCTTCAGTGTCACATGATCCTTCAGAAACATTCTAATATACTGATTTACTGTTTTTGTTTTGTTTTAGGCTGAAATCCTTCCTCTCAAAACTCAGCACTCTAAGTCACCAAAAAAGGTCTGTTTATGGTTTGTTACTTTAAATACTTGGACTGTCATCGTCTGAAATGCAACTTTATATTAATAGACATTATTAATCATATCTGTATTTATCCTGTTTTTTAGAGGTTGCTCTGGTGGCCTTTACACTTGTCCCCTATCACTGTAGCACTGACAGTTATCTGGCCCTTTGCTGTGCACTGGCTGGTGCAGTTTTACTTACAGAAGAGGAGGAGGTAAGTATTCATTCATGCACTGTTAACTATAAACTATATGTTGATAAAAGTACCACTTTTCTTTATATTCGATGTGATGAAATAATGTTGATTAAAACACTGTCTGTGTTGTGGTTGTCGATGGTTAAGAGTGAAGTGAAGATTCGTTACCAGCTGTGCAGCTCCTGAAGACTTTCACGCGGTCTGGAGTCGTATCTGATATAAATACAGCAGTGAATATCGTGAAGCCACACTGAGCCTCAGGACCTTAATAAGGATACACACTACTGTTCAGAAGTTTGGCATCAGTAAGGAGGAATTAATACTTTATTCAAAAGTAATAGTAAAGTCATTTATAATATACAAATGATTTCCATTTCAAATAAACGCTGTACTTTTGAACTTTCTGTTCACCAAAGAATCCTGAAAGAAATGCACAAATGTTTTCAACACTGATCATAATCAGAAATGTTTATTGATTATAAATCAGCATATTAGAATGATTTCTGAAGGATCATGTGACACTGAAGACTAGAGTAATGATGCTGAAAATTCGGCTTCGCCGTCACAGGAATGAATTACATTTTGAGGTATATTAAAATAGAAAATAGTTTTAAATTGCAATAATATTTTACAATGTTACTGTATTCAATTTAAGTTTCTATTGTGTACTAATGGTTGTTTATATGACTATGAGTGCAGGTTGTTTATATATCCGCTTTTAAAGACCTTTTCTGTTATGGCTTTTGCAAATGGACTGTGGACAAATTCATTGTATCAAAGAGAATAGCTCAGACTGTGTATGTGGACCATTAAGAGGACGAGAATGCAAGAAGTCAATTTATTAAGCTGCAGACATACATTATTTATAAGAATGTTATTGTTATTGTAAAGCGGGTAATTTGTTTGTAAGCTGAATAAAGTGTTTGAATGGTTCACTGTGTTTCTGACTGCTGAAGAGCCAGACAATGTGTAAATCAAAGAGACTCAATGTCGGCCCATTGAGATACTGTCGCGTGTTCCACACGGACTCAAATAAAGGGAGGACAATAACAATCTGGTTGTGTCCAAAAATTATGAGCATGTACAGGGGGTAGAGAAGCATTAAACCGCTATGGAAGATGGTCTGAGAGCAGGTACGTTTATATAAAAACTATAAATTCATTGTCTAACTATAAAGCTACCTTTTTGCGGACATAACATTTAGGAGGAAAAGTTTGTGCGGTCAAGAACACTACTATGGCGAAGGCTTATGAATATTAATTACGTTATATGACGTTCGCCCAGTAGACAACGCTGATTTGCTCGTAGTCGCTACACTCCGGCGAATGAACTCACGTGATTGGACGCTCGAGGACAGTTACCACGCAACTCGTTTAATATTCATGAGACGTGCCTTTGGAGTAGTAGGATTCGTAATCTACGAGTGCGGAAGGATATACGTGCACGTGGTGAATCTGTAAACAGTTTTAGTGTCATGCATTTATTCAGTTTACGGTTTAAGAAATAAAAGGAGGAGAGTTTAATAATATTATGGACGAAGTAAATCGAGCAGATCCTCCGAACTGGATCCAGCAGCACGCCGTCGTAAGAGCAAGTAACATTCCTGTTAATATAAACTGATTCATTACATGTTTGGATAAATGTAATTTGATTAATTGTTTTCTTTAGTATCAAGACCTGATGCATTTAGATGTCGGTGACAGTGCTCAAGTATATGCTGCCTTCCTGGTGTACATGGATCTGACGGAAGGTGAGGAAAAACAGCAGTAACGTTACTTTGCTAGAAACTGAACACAGAGTTTATAAAATGATTGATTACCCTTTTGTGTGTTTTTCATTTGCAGTGCGTAAATGGAAAGAGGTGGTTGGAGTTTCCTGCCCAGAGTTACAGGCGGTTCTTCTGGAGGCTCGAGAGAAGGAAGGAGAAGCAGCTCAGATGATCTTCCCTCTGCCTTCACACAGATCCATCAAACACAGAGAGTACGAGACTTTTACTGTAATACTGTCATTACTAAGCAGCAGCTTTTGAGCCAGGATGTGTTAAAGCTTCTGTGACAGACTTACCAACGGAATTGAAAGAACTGTTTCCAAACAGGTTTCCCAATGGGGCCGTTCACACTGGTTTTTATGCTTCATGGACTGCAGTTTTAACCGTCTCTCAATTAAGTACACAGTCTTGTACTTTAGTTTTTTGTCTCAATTTCAAATACTTAAATTTTTAAAATTCAACTCGTTTTAATTAAACAAGTTCGTAATGTTGTGATTTGCTTTGCAGCTGTTTGGTTTGGTTAGTGGCTTCTTGAGACTGGCTGAGAGCTACATCTATGTTCTGATTGGCTAAAGCACTCAGACAGAACAGAATTTTTTTCTGTTAACAGGTGATTTTGCAGGAAATATATTTCTGTGGTATTTGTTGGGTATTCAAAAAACAAAACAAAAAAAAAAGCTTGTAGCAGCTTTAACATATTTGCCTAATAAAATCTGTGGCATTCATATCTACACTATTTTAAAAGGAATGTATGGTAGTGCTTTATAATAACCCTTGACTAATAATTCTTAACAGCATTAATGTACATTTAAAAAGGTCATAAAACAAATTTTCATACATTAGATTTGCACATACATCTCATATCGCTACCAAATATTATATGAAGTGTTTCCGAGCATAAGGTGTTGTTAAGATGGTTTCTGGCAAGGACACATGACTTGAGTTGAAACCTGCCTTATATGCCTTAATGTGATTATGCTTTAACACGTATGATAATGTGATTTCCTCTGTCTCTCACAGGTTGCGGTGTATATTGGACAGAGGTGCCCCGATGCTCTTGTGTGCAGTGGCTTCGGACTCCACTCTGGTGTATCAGAGACTGTGTGATGGTTTTCTGACCCCTGACCCTCCTGTGGACATTCGAGACCAAGGCCGCCGACAGCATCGCAAACGGAGGTTACAGACATGAGAGAAACACCCAGATGATACAGACAGACTGTGATTCCTAACTCTCCAGATGTGAGGATTGGGTAGTACTTACAGTTCGAATACATTTCTGAACTCATTTTATTTTTGTGGATGAGAGAGATTGGGTGAACCAAGGAATAGTTCTTCCAAATCTTGTCATTTATTCACCCCTTGTTCCAAACCTAAAAGGGTTACTCCATCCCAAAATGAAATCTTTTGTCATTAATCACTTACCCCCATGTCATTTCAAACCCGTAAAAGCTTTGTTTGTCTTCGTAACACAATTTAAGATATTTTGGATGAAAACCTGGAGGCTTGAGACTGTCTCATAGACTGCCAAATAAATAACAGTGTCAAGGACCAGGAAAGGTATGAAAGTTGTCGTCAGAATACTCCATCTGCCATCAGACGTGCAATCTGGGTTAAATGAAGCGACAGGAACACTTTTTGTAAGTGAAGAAAACAAAAATAATGACTATTCAACAATTGCTTTGTCAGCAGACTCCTCTGTGTCTCTCCATAACACCGTATGCTGTTCTGTATCATCCGCGCCACAAGGATGCGCTGTTTCTACATGTATTTAGCTTTGATTTGAAATAAAAATGAGAGTTGATGTTGGCGCGGTTGATACAGAAGAGCATACACAGCATACGCTGATATGGAGAGACACAGAGGAGACTGTTGACAAAGGAATTGAATAAAGTCGTTATTTTTGTTTTCTTCACTTACAAAAAGTCTTCCTGTCGCTTCATATAACCCAGATTGCACGTCTGATGGCAGATGGAGTATTCTGACGATGCTTTTCACACTTTCCTGGACCTTGACACTGTTATTTATTTGGCAGTCTATGGGACAGTCACAAGCCTCCCGGCTTTCATCCAAAATATCTTAAATTGTGTTCCGAAGGCGAACAAAGCTTTTACGGGTTTGGAAGGACATGGGGGTAAGTGATTTAATGACAAAATTTTCATTTTGGGATGGAGTATCCCTTTAATGACTTTTTAGTTTTTCTGTAAAAAATACAAAACATTGGACCCCATTGACTTCATTATATGAAAGAAAAAAAAAAAACATCAATAAACCAGATGCTTTTCCTTGGTTAGTTGGTCATAGTGTATTATTTATTCTTGCACTCAGCATCACACTTGCATTTTTGGCAATTTTGTTTGACCCAAATGTGTACATAGAGAAGCATACATGTGGGATACTGTTCACTTTAGTGTGAAAACACAGAAATTAATGGCTTATTGTTGTATCTTATTTCAGAAAAGAAAACACTGTGTGCTTAAGGCTATGGCAAATTACTGTCATACTGTAAAAGGAAGAAGCACTTCCTGGTAATAAAAACATATCTATGTAAAACTTTCTGAAGGCTGGTTTTAAAACTTCTACTGGTTTTCAACTCAAGAATAGTAACTATAAATGTCAAGCGAACCCATGATATCCACCTGTTATATAGAGTAAAATGAGTATGTGAAAACTACATGACCTTAAGATGCTGTAACTGGCGTCTCTAAACACAGCTAGATGCTATGATCTATCTCCACCGCCCAACACTTCCTCAAGACCGGCTCTGAAGGAACTGCACTGCCCTCATCTAACAAACAAATCTAGTGATGATACATACAGCACTGCTGTCCTGAGCATTATAACATAACTCAAAGAAAAAGGTCAAAAAGACATATACATAATACACTGTGGGTGAAAAATACTTCATTAAAAAAACAATTGGAATGCTAGAAATGGCCTTGTGTTTCTGTCCATACGCTTTCACCTACTGTGTCTCAACAGCGTGAGCTGGACAGAATCACACAAGTCTCTCAGTAGGTATGTCCTCTCGAGAAGATATCGTCTCCTCTGCTAGTGTCCATGTCAAATGGAGGGCGAAATCCTGGATTCTCAGCATGGCTCTCTCCACTGTATGTAGTCTATGAGTAGGAGAAGGCTTATGGGTAGTGTAAGGCAAGGGATTGAGGAACAGTCTGAAAATGGCTTTCCCATTCAAATCTTGGGCCAAATCCCAGTCTCCTTAACCATGTCCTTTCCATGCCCCCATACCGTTTAAATACTAGTCCAGAAGAGTCTCAAATACTGACCTGTAAGACATTTGGGAGAGTGTGTAGATTGTAAACAGAGTAGATAACTGGGTTGAACCCAAGATTCATACTTGTTGGGTAAAGAGGCATGGAAAGCAAGTGTAAAGAACTTTGGGACAGGATTGACTCAATGTTGGTGTGAGTCAAACGTCTCAGCGTGCTATGTCATATCCTCCTCGTCCGAACAGTAGTCCCGTCCCTGTAAATGTAGGAGTCATATTAAGGGAAGGTACCTCAAAAAACAAACAAACAAAAATAAAACTATTAAAATAGACATTTTCTGAAGTGTATTACTCATGGTTAAGCTTAAGTGTACTTTTATTTTGATGCAAACGCTTAAATCTAAAGTATACTTTGGGTTTTTATGCAAACCTTTATGACTAAAGTATACTTCGGTTTTTAAACAAACATCTAAGCCTAAATTATACTTTGGTTTTTACGCAAATGCTTAAGTATACTTTGAGCTTCAGTTTTTACGCAGATCCTTAAGGCTGAAGTATATTTTGGTTTTTACACAAATGCTTAAAGAAAAATTTACAAAAATGAAAATTAGCCCATGTTTTACTCACCCTCAAGACATCCTAGGTGTATATGACTTTCTTCTTTCAGATGAATCCAGTCTGAGTTATATTAAAAATGATCCTTGCTCTTCCAAGTGTTAGAATGGGAGTAGGCGGGTGCTTTTTTAAACAATCCAAAACTAGTCAAATAAAGCGCATCCATCCATAATAAAACGTGCCTCACACCGCTCCGGTGGGTGAATAAAGGCCTCCTGTAGTGAATCGATGCGTTTTTGTAAGAAAAATAAACATATTTAAAAGGTTATAAAACACTTTTCTCTCACTTCCGCTAACTGTCATTCGTGCAAGCCGTTCTGGGCGGATGATGTAGGATGTATGCGTTGCGCAAGCACCGGGAGAGATATGCTAGTCTCGTGAGTTTGTTTACACAAGCAAAGGAATCAAAGTTTCCTTACTTTACCAAAGGAAAACCAGTCTCATCCTGACTTAAACTGAAATCCTCTGACATTCTTTAAAAATCCTCAGTCTGTGCTTCTAATTCATGACCGGCTTTTTGTTTTGCTGTCTCTCCTCCATGCTTCCGCATTCGTCACAAATCACCAGCTACGTCATCTACAACAGTTAGCGGAAGTGAGAGAAAAGTGTTTATAATGTTTTAAATATGGATATTTTTCTTACAAAATCACATCGATTCACTACAGGAGGACTTTATTCACCCTCTGGAGCTGTGTGAGGCACGTTTTATTATAGATGGATGCACTTTATTTGACTACTTTTGGACTGTTGAAAAAAGAAAAACACCCGCCTACTCCCATTCTAATGCTTGAAAGAGCAAGGATCATTTTTAATATAACTCCGATTGGATTCGTCTGAAATAAGAAAGTCATATACACCTAGGATGCCTTGAGGGTGAGTAAAACATGGGCTAATTTTCATTTTAGGGTGAACTAACTCTTTAAGCATAATGTATACTTCGGTTTTCAGGTAAATACTTAAGCCTGAAGTATACTTCGGTTTTTACACAAATGCTTAAACTCAAAGTATACTTCAGTTGTTACGCAAATGCTTAAGCCTGAAGTAAACTTTAGTTTTGGTGCAAACAAACAGCTGGCCACATAGCCTTTCAACGTATACGCCATTAAGTGTGCATAGGACAAACAATGTGTAAAGTGTGAAAAAATTTAAAAATTGAAGGGCGCATGTGTATACATGGTTAGAAAAGGCTGTGTGTGTAAAGTACATGCATACTGTGATTGTAATAAAATTTACATCCCATGCATTCTATACACATGCCCTAGTGTAATACCAAAGTATACCATGGGCTTTAGGGACTTGAGAAAGCCTCTCAACCTTAGAGCAATAGTAATAGTGATGCTACTTCCATCACCTTTTCAATCTTCTCATCCAGCATCCTGAAGAACTCCTGCTGGCTCTCTGAAGAGTGGATACTGAGGAACAATGAAGGCTTGGTGAACATCTCATTGGTCTTCAACTCTCCATTACTGAATACTAGAGCAGAACCCAAACACGTACTCACCTTATCTTATTACTATTCCCAGTGGCATCTTTGTGCCTGCCATTGTGCAAAAATGTGCTCTTTTCCTGCAAGACATGAAGAGGAAAAATGTATGCTCTACAGAATAGTATGATTATTTGGAGATACATAATACTATGTATCAATCTTTACCAAGGTCTCTTGGTTTTGTGTGTTCGTGCACTCCTCTTCTCCATGCATGTACTTCACCTTCTCAACTCCTTTCAGTCTGTACTCATCTAAACAGAAAGTGTAAAGTACACTTAAAATCACCTGGACACAGGATTCTTAATCTATTTTACTTCGGTAACATGATCTTTCGGAGTTAAACAACATATTTAACAAAATAATCCCGAATTACCACCAATACTCACAAAGATATTTATTTTAAGTGACTTGCATTTATGGATCATGTACAGTAACATAGTAAGAAAGTAAACAAGTCAATTCTAAGTCAGGTACCAAATTGGAATTTTCAATGAAATTCAACACTGACTCCGGCTCTATATCACATTATCTAGAGTGAATATCTGTGGACACACAGCTGGGACACTGACCGGAGAAGGCATCTCCGTTGCTGTAGGCCTTACCCCGGCCCTCTTCATCACTGGGTACAGATGACAACTGCTTGGCTGAGGTGCAGCCCATCGCCTCACTTCCTCTCCTCTCCTTCCTGCATGGCACTCTCTACTGCACCTGACCCAACAAACACAGCCATGAGTTCTGCAGCAAAAACACAAGCATTTAGTACTCAAACAAAGCAATCTACATAAACATACAATAACGCAGTAACATGGAGCTTAGTGTATCTGTACTGATAAATGCTGAACTTCAATTTCATATCTGGGTGTGTCACGTGTATGTTTCCTGCTTGTGCTGAGCAGCTGATATGAATTCGGGTTAATGGAACACTGGCCTGAGCAGCGGATGCTGGTGCGTTTGGACGTCAGTCATTAGAAATAGATTAGAAATGGTGGGATGGACTGATAAGAAAAGATTAAAGATATATAACGTAAACACAGGGTCATATGAGTTACCCATATCTATGAAAATGACTTGAAACAAAATCTTTTGAAAAGATAGTTGGGGAAATAAAACTAATTCTATAGATGCTTTGGACACTAAACCATTTATAATGTCATTGCATGTAACTGCAGGTACAGTATGGACATCTGACAAGCAGAAGTGGCCTCGATTGTGCAGCTTGTTGTTCAGTCAGTCAATGACTAAACACTGCTTCTGTGTATCAAAGTTCCTTCTAAGAACACTTGCTTCGGGCAGACTTCCAAGGCACTGTAATGTCATGTCTAATGGTCTAAAACAAATTTAAATGAGCTTAACCAGAGACTGTGTGTAGCTGAGATGGACCACTGCTATTACAAAGAATGGAATACTAAATCCTGGAAACAAGTTAGCATTTTTTAAGTTAATGGCTGGGCCAACTTGAAATATGTTTTTTTTTTTTTCTTCATTTTTTTGAGAGTAAGAAACAATGTTTATATAATACCATTTATGTCAGATTTAAAAACTGATTTGAAAGATGTCATGTCAAAATGTCAAAATGGAAGTTTGGCAAGTAGTTATTGAGATTTTTGTATTTTGCAAAATCTCCAAAAAAAAAGAAGAAAAAAACTTTTATGATACTCATTCTCAAGTTGTTCCAAACCTGTATAACTTTATTTTGTATTCAAGTGAAAAAAAGTATTTTTGTTTTTTACTGTGATGCATCAATTTTCTTTTACCGAAATATTGAAATATAAATTAAAGTTTCCATCTAGCTGAAAACTAAAACCGAAAACAAAGTTTTAATAAATAAATTACATTTGGTTACTATTAAATCAGTTCTTCAGGTAAAGTTGTTTGGCAATGAGATACATAGCACTTTTACTTGTTTCTACTCTAGCATCATTTTTTTGTTATGGTTACCTTATGGTTTGTTACTCTTACTACTTCACCTGTAGATTATTCACAGGCTAAACACTTCAAACATCACCATTTCAGGAAATAATGTCGGCCCTCCAAAACTGCTTTGGCCGAAACAGATGTTCTTTTTCCATGCTTTAGCTGAATATTTTCAGGTGTAGCACTACATTTATACACTGGACAGCACCACTGCCTTGAATGTTAATAGACAAACATATATAAAAATGTTTAACAGTATATTCGATCCGGGCAGCTCTTAAAGTGACAGCAGTCATTCATGTTAATCAAACAACAACAGAGAAAACCTCTCACTGCTCTTGACTTAATCACATTTGTAACTTTACTAAAAAGAAATAAATATTAATATACATAGTGAAGAATATAAAGGCGATTTTTTCAATATTTAGATTTTTTTTGCACCCTCAGATTCCAGATTTTCAAATAGTTTTTTGTCGGAATATTGTTGTCCTAATAAAAAATAATTCATTGGTGGGATTATTTTTTATTCTTTCAGATGATGCATAAAGACTGGTTTTGTAGTCCAGGGTCACATATATACTGTTACCTTGAAATAAAATTACTAAAATTAATAATAAAAAAAACACTCATAAAATCACTATTACAGAATTATTTTTGTGAGAACTATAGCTTTAAATAGGTAAATACTACCATAACATTACATCATTATCTTTATACGTATTAAAGTCTTTATAATTATTAAAATTTGCACATGTATTTGTGACTGTTGAGCACAAAACCAGTCATAAGTTGCACAGGTATACAGTATTTGTAGCAATAGCCACGGTACATCGTATGGGTCAAAATGATCTATATTTATTTTATGACAAAAATCTGAAGATATTTAGTAAATCCATTCATTAGTAATATGCATGGCTAAGGACTTCATTTGGACAACTTTAAAGGCGATTTTATCAATTATTTTGCACCCTCAGATTCCAAATTTTTTAATAGTTGTATCCCTAAAACACCATACATCAATGGAAAGCTTATTTATTCAGTTTTCAGATGATGCACACATCTCAATTTTGTAAAAAAAAATGGACCCTTGCGACTGGTTTTGTGCTCCAGGGTCACATATCATATATAAAGGTATATTTTAACATGGACATCAGTTTTAAACCAATTTGTCTTATGAGAGCAGACTGTTATAATTGCAGGAAGACGTAATTTCTCGTGCATGAGAATCATCCAATCAGAGCAAACATGCAGCACGTCCAGCTGGAGCCTCGCATAAAGGGCCCTTGTGTGGCATCACAAGAAAAGAGCTGCGAGCAGGCAATGCAGCGAGGCAGAACTAATCGCTCTCAGAGCCGAGAGCCGTTACTCACACAACTCTTCCCATCACATTAAGATGTCACATAAAGAGTTTACACGGCGACACGTCTGTGCACCAAACAAGAACTAACAAAAATGACCTGAAAGCAAAAAATATTAAGAGTCATCATAGAGCACTCACGACGGTTTTATTTCCATAATTAACATTGCATCTTGTAGCAAGCGAGCACTGTGGCCTAGTAGTGAACGTGCATAATAATAAACACTTCATAACCCAATAATAACCAAACACACAACTAGCTGCGCTCCAATTGCGCTCAAGCTGTTGTTGATGCACATTAAATCAAATCAGATGTGATTTGTTGGTGATGTTCACCAGAACAGGACAACAACAATGGTCGCAACACAAAGATACGCTTCACTCGAATTAATGAAATTATGAACACAGAATGAGGTGAGGGCATAAGGAAGCACCTTATGCGGCTGATCTCACCTTCAGTGCAGATGCAGAGTTTAATCGTGCTGTTCGTGATCAGCAAAAGCGTTCAAGCGCGATCAGCTCCGTACAGATCAGCCCACAGACGTGAATAATCGATACGCTGAATCAGTCGATCAGTCCGCACAGAAAGAAGCAGTAGAGCGCAGAGCAGTTCAACGGATGACAGGTTTACAGATTACAAAAACACAATTAAATAGGTTGCTCTTTGATGAATCACAAATGAACAGCTGCTCTTGATGCACTGACCGTTTCTGGTCGAAATCCAGTGTATTAGGAGATTTAGACGATGAGGTCAAAGTCATCTCGCTGAAAGAACAAAAACAGAATTGTAATGTTAAATGAGCAATTAGTTCAAACATGTTTAATAACTATTTTTAATAGCAGAAAATCTGACTCTGTTGGTGCTTACATGATTACACTATTTATATAAAAATGTCATTCACATTTTAGTGCCTTTAAAAAAACCTGTCTGATGTCAGACTTTTAGTCCATACAGGGAGGTTTGTATGAATTAAATATGAAACATTTGCTGAAATCATTTGATTAATAAAAGGTTTTTGTATGTGTAAGTATTCAGTATTTATTTTTATTTTTTTTATTCAGCAAGGACAGATTAAAATTGATCAGATGTGACAATAAAAAAACACTTACAATGTTACAAAAGACTTCTATTTCAATAAATTATTTTCTTTTTAACTTTCTGGTCATCAAAGAATCCTGAAAAAACTGCTTTCAACGTTCATGATAAATGTTTCTTGAGCAGCAGATCAGAATGATTTCTGAAGGATCATGTGACACTGAAGACTGGAGTAATGATGCTGAAAATTCAGCTTTGATCACAGGAATAAAATACATTTTACAATGTATTCAAATGAAAACACATTTCTTTCAAAAGCATTATAATCTTACGGACCCCAAACTTTTGTACAATTATTTATAAACTCTACAAGATGATGTTCATAATATACATCATAATGACATACCTCCTCATTGTAGTTCATGACATGTTGTTTGATCTTGGATGAATCCACCCATGTGACAAAGTCTTCCAAACTCCTGTAAGAGTATTGCACAATAACTTAACATTTCATTTGCTCCAGATTCAAACAAAAGTTCATTATATAAAAATTAACATTGTGTTCCCTTCACTCAAAAATGAAAACTTACCAAAAAATAAAATTAAAAGAAGAAAAATAATAAATTGCACTCATCCTCTGGTCATCCAAGATGTAGATGAGTTTCAGAACATTAGAATAGATGTTGAGGATATGTAGCATTCCATCAATGGATCCACTGCAGTGAATGGGTGCCGTCAGAATGACAATTGATAAAAACATCACAATAATCCACACCACTCCAGTCCATCAACTGACATATTATGAAGCCAAAAGCTGCATGCTTGTAAAAAATAAATCCATCGTTAATTTGTGGACTAGACGTTAATTGATGGACTAGAGTGGTGTGGATTACTGTGATGTTTATATCAGCTGTTTGGACTCTCATCTTGACGGCACCCATTTACTGCAGAGGGTGATGAAAATCCATCTGTTCTGATGGAAAAACATCTCATCTACATCTTGGATGGTCCAAGGGTGAGTAAATGTTTGGACAAATTTTCATTTTTGGTTAGACCATTCCTTTAAAATTAAAGGGATACTCCACCCCAAAATGAAAGTTTTGTCATTAATCACTTACCCCCATGTCGTTCCAAACCCGTAAAAGCTTTGTTCGTCTTCGGAACACAATTTAAGATATTTTGGATGAAAACCGGGAGGTCTGTGACTATCCTTGTGGTGCGGATGATACAGAAGAGCATACGGTGATGTGGAGGGACACAGAGGAGACTGATGACAAAGGAATTATTGAAAAAAGTCATTATTTTTATTTTCTTCGCTTACAAAAAGTGTTCCCGTCGCTTCATATAACCCAGATTGCACGTCTGATGACAGATGGAGTATACTGACGACGACTTTCACACTTTCCTGGACCTTGACACTGTTATTTATTTGGCAGTCAATGGGACAGTCACAGGCCTCCCGGCTTTCATCCAAAATATCTTAAATTGTGTTCCGAAGACGAACTGAGCTTTTATGGGTTTGGAACGACATGGGGGTAAACGATTAATGACAACATTTTCATTTTGGGATGGAGTAACCCTATAAGTGAACATCCAATATATTTGAAGATCGAGTAAATTAATTATACAAGTCATTAAATTGTCAATAAAAGTTGATGCAGATAATATACAGCATAATATGTATATAACACATACAGCAGATAACGTGTGTGTGTGTGTATAGAGTTCAGTGTGATTTATGATAAAGGATACAGCCCTGCTCTATGAAGGTTATGGCAGTCTTCAGGTTCTGAGCCATACGCAGTTTTAGCATGATTGTGGGAAGTCGTCTCCTGCAGAAAATGACAGCAATCAGAAAAAACAGTACACAAAAGGAACAGGCATTAGAAACAAAAGATAAAACTAGTTGCTTTTGACCAGTTCAGCACATTGTGTTGTTTTTCTATTAATGTTGCAGCGCATCTTACCTGCAGAATGCAGATGCACTGACTTCATTCGTAAGGGAGAGTTTCTGTTTGGTGGGGATCAAACCAACACTGTAACTGCAACAAAGAGAAACACACTCGATCTCTAGACAGGACTGCAGCTCTAGTGCCCACAAATCATCCACAGGTTCCCAAACTTACAGTTTTTCCAAGAAAAGGGCTGTGCTTTGAGCTCTGAAACCATCCTTTTCATCAAAGTCCCATATTTTCTGTGCCAATTCTCTGATATTTCGACTTTTTTTTGTTGTATCTACAGAGAGATCATAAATGTTTTTGATTCATAAGTCATGTTTTGGCTCATCATTCACTTCCTCTAAAATATGAACAATTGCATGTAAGAAAGATATATTTTCTTAAAACAAATATACTATGTCAGGTTAAGGTTATTAAGTTAAATACAGTTCCTTACTTAGTGCAATCTTCTCTCTTCTCAATATGATATTTTCTTAACATTTTAACCTCGTGTAAATTGTTGTCAACCTCCCAGTTAATAAAATCAACTTCCTTCAAGAGTTTCTGCTTGTGAAATTTCAATTTAAGAACCATTTTGGAAATTAAACCAACTATATTTATCACAACGGTATAGCTGTTATTCTCTAGTTTCTGATTAATCGCGATTAATAGCATCCAAAATAAAAGTTTTTGATTGCATTATATGTGCGTGTACTGTGTATATTTATTATTTACATATAAATACACACTACATGCATATATTTAAGAAAAATATGTAATTTATAATATAAATTATATAAATATAAATATAGACATGTAAATACATGTGAATATTTTCAAAATATATACTGTATGTATGTGTATTTATATATACATAATAAATATACACAAACAATAACGGAAGTCAAAGACAAGGCACATTTTATACAGTAATTCAAAGTGTGCTACATAAAAATGATTTTAAAAAATAACCATAAAATAACTGTACAGGATAAAACTAACAATAAAACGAAAATAATAATAATTTGTATTTAATTCATTAGTAATGAGTAATTTATAGATTTCTTATCCCAAGTAAAGTTCAGTTAAAGAAAATTACTTAATTACTCTGCAATACATTTTTAAACAAATACAAAATCTTTTTGGACAGAAATTACCATGATATTTATTTATTTTTATTTCCAAACTGGTGCAGGGAGCTGTTTCATAAAACAAGTTTAGCAAATAAGCCAGGTTTATTTCAGTTAGTTATGGGTGTGTATTGCATGAAAGGGTGTGTATTTTTTTCAGAAAAACAAAACAAAACAAAAAAAACCTATATATATATATATATATATATATATATATATATATATATATATATATATATATATATATATATATATATATATATATATATTATATATGTATGTATTATTTGTTTTATTTTTTTTTTCAGAAAAAATACACACCCTTTCATGCAATACTCACCCTTAACGATAGATGCCACTGTATGCAACTTTCCACCTTCATTTAAAAAAGTTTTGGTGAAACTGACACGACAGAAAATTTAAAAAAGTTTTGGTGAAACTGACACGACAGAAACATGAGTGTCGGGCACACTTTGACTCGCGCTGACAGTGTGGTTGAGGAAGTAATCGTTTTGTGTGTAATGACTGCTGAATACTTGCAAATGCTACCACATGAGCTGAACCATATATATGTCAGCATTCGGACGTTAGGACGCTCAAACATGCCCTAAAATGCTGTCCAGGTAGGCAGCTCACCAGATTTTGAGACACACTTTAATCAAATGTCTATAACCACAAACATTCCTGTGCAGAAAGTACAGTATCATATTCCTGAAAACACGTTAATATGATTGGGAGACCAGGGCTAGGGTTTTAACATAGATCATGTTTAAGTTTAACAATGTAAAGCTTCAAATAATAGAAAGGAAAATCTATATATTTTTAGTGTATATTTCTATTATATATATATATATATATATATATATATATATATATATATATATATATATTTAAAAAATGCCATGCTGTGCAGTTTACCTTGAACACGTTTGTATACTTTTGCATAGGGACGTGTCATGTTTGAAAAATGTTAAATCCAGGTTAATCAGGGGAAAGATTGATTATCTTATGTGCCTGAGATTAATAGAAGACTGAGAGGAAACTTCTCACAAACAAAAGCAGGTTCTCAAACTGCACTTTCAGGTTCCAGTGGTGTAGCTGCAGATAGAAACTGCTTCCTATCTTTATATAAATAATTAGTTACCTACCAAACCCATTGTTTTTTGTGTGAACTGTAAGATAATGATGAACCAGACTGATATTTGAACATTTCTCTAAATTATGTAATCATTTCCTTGTCAAACAGGACGTTGGGTCAGGACAGATCTCGCAGAAAATATCAGTTTTTTTTTTTTTTGAAAAGTGTGAATTTGGACACTAAAAAGCTGAGAACAGTAGCTGTGAATGAAGCTGAGCCGCTCTCAGTCAGTATGCGATCGCATGTTCATTTCTCTTTCGCATCTTATTGTGCCTAAAGTTAGGGTAGGTGATTTTGGAGGGGCTAGCAACAGCATGCTAGCTTTGAAAACATAACGCCGTGTTCTAATTACAAATATGAAACCTTTTAAACATCATTAAATGTACATATTGAGTGACTGATACCATCTTTGTTATGGAATACACTCGTTGGTTCGCAGGGAGTTCACAGTTTCTTTTTAAACGTACATCTTTGCTTTAATTTATTTTCAAAATTTCTCTCTGTTGTTGTTTTCAGGCTATAAATGTCACGCAAAATGATATTTAAACTCGTATTACACACGTTTAACTTTTAATAAAGCAAATAATCACCTGAGATTATCAGCATCACCAGTATTTGGTGTTCTTATTGTTAAAGTTCAGTGTGGTTGCAGAGATATTGGGAGCTCAGTGTTGCTCCACATTTAAATTTTTCCCATTTTCAAAGGTCAAAAACCTAATTCGGGTCACTTTGCATTACAGCCGATACTTTTTTCACTTTTAAAGAGGAATGTCTAAACTGAAGCACAAATATTGAAAGTAGAAATGTAGCTTGTTTCCTCTATCAACACAATTGCACCTGTCTGAGTGCCATAAATGTACCTTTTTTAGATATTTGAATTAAGACATATATATATATATATATATATATATATATATATATATATATACACAGTCGTGGCCAAAAATATTGGCCCCCTTGGTAAATATGATCAAAAAAGGCTGTGAAAATTCATCTGCATTGTTAATCCTTTCATTGGATAATAAGAATTTAAAATGGGGGGAAATATCATTATGAAATAAATGTTTTTCTAATGATATAAGTGGGACTTTGCAAGTTAAGGACAGCGATATCTTTATATTAATTCCATAACTCAAGATTTGGACTCATTGCGGTTTATTTATTTTTAGATTTTTTTTTTTTTTTTTTTTTTCAATATCTGGCAACGCCAGCATAACTGACAGTAATCAAAAAAGAGCAGGTTAAAAACAGCACGGGCAGGTTATTCCTGACAGGATGCAATTTGCTAACACAAACGTAGTGATCATCATGATATATTATCTTTAAGACAGATGCACTGAAGACGGACACAAAGAGGAGAGAGAAGTCGCGCAAGTAGAGAAAATACTGTACCAGACAGAACAAATTCATTGAAATACTGAAAGAAAACCTTAGGGTGGGGTGAATATGGATGTATTTCTGAGGAGAACTGACTGTCTTCCGAAAAGTTTCGATGGCATTTTCTTTTTCCTCTTACCGTAACTTAAATACACATTAAAGGAGTGTTAATTAGCTTCCAGTACAGAAAGTACAAACATAGTGCAGACATACATATAATTAAGGTAATAAAACTAATAATAATAATGAGTAATAATAAAATATTCATTCAGCCCGTCTGATGTTTTTGTTTTGTGCAGTTGCTTCATGTTGCATTTATTTTTGTTTGTTTGTTTGTTTATTTGTTCAAGGTTAGTTTGGCCAGTAACAGAGCAAAATAAACATTTATTAAATGTAATAATAATAATATGATTAATGTTGAATATATTAATTGGCAACGAGTATGGGAATCGGCTCATTTGATTGTAAAACAAATACATAAAATCGGAAATTGGAATCGGTCACGAAAAATCCTGATCAGTGCATCCTTAACTGGAATAGAGTTAGACCTACCTGAAAGACCTGAAAAAACAGGGTTCATTTCATCTTTTTTTCAATAGTTATATCTTTCAACTATTGTACCTGTTTGTGCAAAATGGTTATTATTTATTACAATACAATGTTACATTCAAAAGTGAAAACAATAAGTCTTATTTATTGATTTATTGATTGATTGTGGGAAGGCCTGTGAAAATTTTGCCAGGGCAAGTAAAAAAGTTAAACGACTGGCCGAACCGGACCAGTAGAAAATTTCCTTAGCGTTAAGCCCTGTCAGTACGATCAAAATCAGTATCATAACACTTGTACACAGATCTGTAGAACATGTAGGTTACATAATGATATGTTAAAGTTAAAAACTTGTAAAAATATGTACTTGAAAAGAAAACAGGAGGACTTTCAATAGCATAACTGTAAAATTGTGAAGAAGAGCTGAGCAAGTCTTTCCTGGTCTGAAAGTGACTTCCTGCTTAAACAGGAAGTAATGGATACCAAACTATATATACATATATATATATATATATATATATATATACACAAGCAATAATTCATTCTGGCACTCTCACACACTTACATTCTCCATTCACATACATACATTTTTTGCTTTCACACACACATGCATTCTCCTTTTACATACATATACATATGTGTGTGAAAGCAAAAAATGTATGTATGTGTAAGGAGAGTGCCAGAATGAATTATTGCTTGTGCGGCCCCTCATATATATGTGTAGAAAGGTATTAAATGACTATATATATATATATATATATACTATATATATATATATATATATATATATATATATATATATATATATATATATATATTAATATAACACCATGCTTTTTTATTCTGACCTTTACTTGTTAAAATATGTAACATAAAGTGATCATACAGAATTGTATCTTTTTAAATTTTCAGAAATGTTTTGCTGATAAATGGGTAAAACCTTGTGGTTTGATTGTTCATGTCAAGGATTAGTAAAGATTTAAAAAGACAGTGAATTTGTTTTTGGGGCCTGCACTGTAATCCTTAAACAGAGTGTTCTAATGTCATCTAATGATTCTTTTTCTAAATATTCCTGACAAGATTTATAAAGCAGGATGTGTTTAGGAAAATCTTTTGTGTGTTTGGATGTTTCATGAATCGTTCATAGGCAAAATTGTCATGTGTTCACATTATATGCTTGTCTTTATGACTGAGGCCTCTGGAGGTGGCGGGGGGCATCTCAATGGACAGGAGCTGAGGAGTTGTCCTCCTGCACACAGAGCAGGATTGTGTGGTTCACCCCCCTCACCGTAGCCTCAGAGCTGCATAAGGCCTCCTGTGTGTGCTGTGCGCTCCTCCTCTGGCCAGATTTCTCAATCACACCCAAACCTTCTGTTTGCCAAGTCATATTTTTCACTGATGCAAATCCATTGAATTGAAACTTCCAGCTCCTTTTTCAATGACCTTGAGACTCCATTTGTCTTAATCACTGTGCTTTTTTCAGCTGGCAGTGTGCAAATAGTTGTTTTCCTTTGTGAAAGCAAAACTGCATAAAAATATAGGATTACAACATCATATCACATCCTCCTTCCATCCGGCTGTTAGCCAGTGGGAGTGGCTCATGTTGGCCTCTTTGCTCTTTACTCAAGTCTGATGCATGCTTTCTCAGTACCTACAGTGAAAGGATACTGTATCTGCTGAAACACAGCTGCTCAGAAATACTGAAGGCAAACTCAGCAATGACTCCGCTGTGATGGTTTTAACTGGGGTGAGTGAGGATCATTGATCTGTGAAACTATCAGAGTTTGTGTATATTGTATTGTAAAGATGTGGACTCTCAAGGCATGATATATGAGAGCTTATTTAATGCCATAGTTTATGAATATGCATGAGTGTTTAAGGTAGGTGGCATTTTCTCATGGTGAAGGCTAGATTTTATTTTAAAGTGCCTCACACTGACAAATGAACAGTTATGAATGTTACATGATTTTTGCGACGTCTCCCTTGAGGTGTTAATAATCAAACAAGGCCATTATTATTTAGTGATGTATAATGCTGTAATGGTTTGGAGGCATGGGAAAACTATTAGAAATGCATTAGTAATGCATTATGGGTTTATACCAAGTAGTGTTGTTAATTCTTCACTCTGTATTAATGCATTTATATCACACACACACATATACATATATACACATACATATACACATATATAATTAAATATAATGAAAAGAGGTATTTGTCAGTTTCTTATTCAAATCTTTGAATAAGTATTTTGATATTTGATTCATACACTACTGTTCAAAAGTTTAGGGTCAGTAAGATTATTTTAAGAAATTAATAGTTTTTGTCAGTAAGGATGCTTCAAATGGAACAACGGTGACAGTATAACATTTATAGCACTACAAAATATTTCTGTTTCAAATAAATGCTGTT
Organism: Cyprinus carpio; assembly: GCF_018340385.1. Taxonomy (NCBI): domain Eukaryota; kingdom Metazoa; phylum Chordata; class Actinopteri; order Cypriniformes; family Cyprinidae; genus Cyprinus; species Cyprinus carpio. Next base: position 766,208 of record NC_056598.1, on the reverse strand, counting down.
CTTTCTCAAATTTCTATCCATCAAGGCATTCTGAAAAAGTATCGCAAAAATATTAAGCAGCACATGCTTTCAACATCGATAAGAAATGTTTCTTGAGCAGCAAATCAGTATATTATTATGATTTCTGAAGGATCATGTGACACTGAAGACTGGAGTAATGATACTGAAAATTCAGAAAATTCAATTCTATATATATTAGTGCTGGCAAACGATTAATCGTGATTAATCACATCCAAAAATAAAAGTTTTTGTTTACATAGTGTGTGTACTGTGTATATTTATTATGTATATTTAAATACGTACACATGCATGTATATATTTAAAAAAAATATGTTATATTTGTAAATTAAATATATTTATATATAAATTATATAAATATATACATGTAAATATTTTCAAAATATATACTATGAGTGTGTCTTTATATATTCATAATAAATGCACTTATATATATATATATATATATATATATAGATATATATATATATATATATATATACACACACACACACACACACACACACACACACACACACACACACACACACACACACACACACACACACACACACACACACACACACACACACACACACATATATATATATATATTATTAACACACACACACACACACACACAAATAAAACTAAATACATTATTTTGAATTGCAATAATATTTCATGATATTAGAGTTTTTAAGCAAATAAATCCAGCCTTTTGAGCATGAAGACATACAATATTTTTAATGTTTCAAAAACATTAAAAAAATCCCACTGAACCAAACATTTGAACAGTAGTGGTGTATGTAGATGATATATGTAAATGTTTCCATATCCCATGTCATATAAAAAGGTATCAGGCTTTAATCAGCTCTCTTTGTCTCTCTCTGTTAGACTAAACAAGGACACTCGTCCCTTTCCCCTGTCTCTGTATCATCGGAGGTGTCCAGTATTTCCATGTCGTCCACCTCATCACGACTGAAGTATGTTTCTCTGGGGGTGCTGGTACTGCAGACCACCTCCTTGGTGCTGACAATGCGTTACTCACGTACTCTGCAGTCCGACGGGCCGCGCTACCTGGCGTCGTCTGCCGTAGTGTGCGCTGAAGTCCTAAAGATTGCTGCATGCATGCTGCTTGTCTTCAGAGAACACAGTGAGTTTGCACCTCCTCAACTCTGACATGTGGAAACTAACGTGTTCTGCAGTCTGTCTGTAATGCATTCCATCTCCAGATAGTAGTTATCTTTTGTTTTTCATATGTCTCCAGGGTTTCGCTGTCTAATCCATATCATTGTCAATGTTTTGTATTTATTTTTTTCTGGGATTTATGTCATTGTGGCTCTACGCTGTGTATATTTTATGAAAGGTTATTTTCATCATGTGTTCAAATATAAAAAAGGTAATTGTGACTGTGTGTGTCACACGTGAGATAAACGCACAAAGAAGATGAAGATAAATGCAAATAGTCTTTAATAAATCCACAAAAGGGTAACTCCAGGACAGAACAGGCAGGAGACACACGTAGGGACGTACTAGACCGGACAAAACAGACTGCGCAGACTTGGGCTTAAATACATGGGATGAAGATGAAAATGAACAAGACACACCTGAACTAAATGACACAATCAAAAATGAGGGAAAGCTAGGTCACGGAGCACATGATGGATGAAAATACAACAAAAACAGTCCAGGGGTGTGACAGTGTGTCACAATTTGAATGTTATTTTTGCAATTCTGAGGTTAAATATGACAAAGTGAGTTTATTTCACAATTCAGACATTTTTTTCTGAAAAGTTAGACTTTTAATTTCATGATTCTGAGACTATATTTCACAATTCAGAAGTTTTTCTCGTAATTCTGAGTTTATATCTTAAAATATAGACTTTTTTCCTCACAATTCTGTCTATATCTTGCAATTTGGACTTTTTGTTCGCAGTTCTGAATTTATATCTTGTAATTCAAACTTTTTTTTCTTGTAACTCTGAGTTTATATCTCACAATTTGACCTTTTTTTCCTAATTTATATATTTTTTTTCGCAATTCTGACTTCATTTCTCACAATTTAGAGTTAATATCTTACAATTCAGATTACTATTCTTGCAATTCTAAGTTTATATCTCACAATATACACTTTTTTCCTCACAGTTCTCAGTTTATATCTCTCAATTCTGACTTTATTTCTCACAATTTTGAGATTGTGTCTGACTGAAAGTTTTATCCTGTTTCGGAAACAAGCATAATATTCAGTGTCCTTTGTGTTTTGTCCGATAGTGTCATTGAAACGGCATTCTCATTCTTGTCAGGAGCTCAGAGCAGCAGAGGAGAGCTGTGCCTCGCTGCAGAAGCTCACTGTCTGATGTGCTGTGCTGTGTGTGCCTCTTAGGTTTCAGTGTTCGTGCACTGAATCGGGTGTTGAAGGAGGAAATAATCAACAAGCCTCTGCTAACGCTGAAGTTGGCCATTCCCTCAGGTATCTACACCCTGCAGAACAACCTGCTCTACGTGGCTCTGTCAAATCTAGATGCAGCTACCTACCAGGTGAGAGAGCACAAATCCAGAGCAAGACCTTTAGGAAAGTTTCCAGATCATTTGAAACATAGAAAACAAATGCCCTTGTTGCACCTTTTTCCATATTTTCAGTTTTGATAAGAAGTGTGCTATTGAGAATTGATGTGAGTAAATAAAATGTTATTAATACACATCATTAACCAAAAACATGTTATCATACAATATATATATATATGTGTGTGTTATTTCCAGAAATATTATGCAATGTTACTAATTAATGTTTGGAACACCCCTATAAACATTTGTATTTAATTGAGATACACAGCATTGTATTTCTTCAAAATGGAGCCGAACATCAATCCATAATAAGTAGTCAAATAATCAGTTTATAACACTTTTAATTGTTATAAATATATCTATATTTATATATAGTTAGCTATGATGACACTGTTGCTTAAGTTAAATCTATTCCTTCAGTAAACTCCTCTTTCTGTCACTCCAGTCCAAATGTTTTTTGTGAATAATTGCATGAATGACAAACATTCAAATTCTGGAGAAACCTGTTGACATTTCTATAGAAATCTGCATGCTCCATGGAAATAGCATTGTGAGATATTATCACAAATGAAAATATGTTTTCTGTTTGAATGTGTTTTAAAATGTGATTTATTCCTGTGACGCGAAGCGGAATTTTCCGCGTCATTACTCCAGTCTTCAGTGACACATGATCCTTCAGAAATCATTCTCAGTGGAAAACAAACAAAATAAAATTTCTTTAAAAAAAAAATTACAAATAAAAAAAGTAATGTGTTTCTTTATATGCATACCTTATTTCCCTTCTCAATGGTTTTCCAGGTTACGTATCAGCTGAAAATTCTCACTACAGCGCTGTTCTCCGTGTCCATGTTGGGCAAAAGTCTTGGCATTTACCAGTGGCTCTCACTAGTCATTCTGATGACTGGAATTGCACTCGTCCAGGTAAGGATAGTAGCCTTTATTTGTTTATCAGGTCAAATTTCTTTGAAGCCTGCAGTTAATGGAACAAGCAGTCTGTTTTTGTGACTGTTAAAATTGAGTTTGTTGTTAGCATGTTGCTATCCTAAACATAAATACATAAAAGACACAAATATTGGTTAACATTGTTCATTTTTTTTCCTGAAACTGTACGGTTTTGTCCATCATCTTTCATTTATATTTCCTCTGAAATTCCCTTCTCAATGAAAACATGAGACTGACTTAGAATTTGTCCAAGGTACAAATATGATCATCCTCATGCAAGGGACCCCCATCCTAAAATTTAAGAGGCAGCTATATGGTTCCTGTATAATAACCCAATTCATTTGTTAAAAATTATATTATATTATGTTATCTTTATATACATCTTAATTTGTAACTTTTTATAGGTAAATAAGTGTTTATAAATATAGATGTCTAATTCTTTGTTTATTTTAATCTTTAAATATTTTTAAAAATGTAATCAGTTTTCTCATATCAGTTTTAAAAGTTTTTTCAAGTTATATAACTTACTAAATAATTATAAATATATATAATACATATATTATGCATACAAAAATGTTTATTTTGTATGCGATTAACCATTTGACAAAATATATATATAATTTTTTATAAATACAAATATTGCTGTTAATCTATATTTTGTATCTAAAAAAAAGGTAAAACTTTTTTTACTATTTGTTTTATTTCTAATTCTTATTTAAATCTATTTTTAATATTTTATTTACATTCTTTATGTTAATTAATTAAATATTTGATTTAATAATATTTTAAATCTTTTTTCTATTATGTATTATTTCTTTTTAGCACAGTTTTTCTCTTCTAGCACTCTCTTGAGGGGTTTGAAAACTCGTCTATGCTGTAAATATGACTCCTCCTGTGTTTAACCTGAACCAACAGTGGCCAACTGAAGGTACATCCAGCACCAAGCAGGAGGACCTGACCGCCGGCTCTCAGTTGATGGGTCTGCTGGCTGTGCTTGTGGCCTGCTTCTCCAGCGGATTTGCTGGCGTGTATTTTGAAAAGATCCTCAAAGAGAGCAAGCAGAGCGTCTGGATCCGTAATATTCAGCTAGGTCAGCAGATGTTTATTAAAAATGTGAACCTAGAAACAGCCCAGCAACCTGTTTTCATTTTTGTCCTGAAAAGAAACAAAAACACATTTCGTTTCGGAATCCATTGTTTACAAGTTTCAGGAAATGTGTTTGCTTTTGTCCTCCACTCTTGTTCCATCCTTCTTTTCAGGTTTATTTGGACTGATTTTTGGACTTGGGGGAGTGTTTGCGTACGACGGAGAAAGAGTGCAGGAGAAAGGACTCTTTCAAGGGTACAATCATGTGACGTGGACTGTGGTGGCTCTTCAGGTACATTTTCACTTCTTTTTCATAATAGCACGTGCACAGACCTGCATGTCACATTGTGTTATTTGTGTTAAACGTGCTTTACATACTTCCTGTAGGCTTTGGGTGGGTTAGTCATTGCAGCTGTCATCAAATATGCAGATAACATCCTGAAGGGCTTTGCCACATCCATCTCAATCATTCTGTCCACCCTCATCTCTTATTTCTTGTTGGAAGATTTTGACCCTACTAGGTAAGACAGTCGCATTTGTATTTGGGTCTTTCTCGGGGAAACGGTGCCATGTGTGTCCCTTACTACTGGTAAAATTCACTAGATATTGAATAATCAAACTGTATACACAGTACAAGCGTATTTGACTTTAGTGTGTACGTGGCTAAAGATCATCCCACCCTAAACCCACGCAAATTGTTGCTGTGTTGAACTGGTCGGGATGGGCCAACAAACAGAGCAATCTTTTGATTTGTTTGAAGTGCCTCTTTCACTTGTATGCACTTGCACTTGTACATGCAGATGTATGTTTGTATAGATCCACATGCAAGTGTTTGGTTTGTGCTGTTTTACAACACCTTTGTTAAATGCGTCTCTAGACCATAGTTCAATTTTTGGTCAATTTACATTTCTGTCATGTTTAAATTATGCCTTTGAAAATTATGCGTTTCCTTTGAAGAAGCCATCAAACAGTCCATTTATAGCAGGTGTGTCAAAGACGTGGTGTGGATCTGCCGAAAAACAAATCAAAGAATCGTGTGCATTCATTATATTGTTTTGATATTTTCATAGTTTTCCATTTTAGGCTACAGCAGAGCAGATACATTTGAATTTATTGTGTTGCATGTTGTAGCTTGCAGTGGTGGGACGTTTCTTTTAATTATAGACACAATATTTGCGCTTCTCGCCTGAAACTGGATCTGTGGGTAACACAGCTGTCCCAGAGAAACACTGAGAAGATGAAGGGTTTTTAAGGGAATGTATTATCATCAGTATAAAAGACAATTTCACACTAAACTATTACATTTGCACAACACTAAATAAAGCCTTAGGTTTTTTTGTGATGCTACTATCATTCCACTACTCTGCATTTCGTATTTTTAACACCTTAAGAGGGATTCACAAAGAAGATTAGTTTTTGGCATTTTCCCCTTTATTATGATTGGACAGATCAGAGCTGACAGGAGGTAAAGTGGGAGAGAGATAGGGGACGGGATCAGTAAAGGTCCTTGAGTCGGGATTCGAACTCGGGACGGCTGTAGCACATCGGCGCTGAATGTCAACAACGACACAAAACATATATTTATATTCCACTGTGCTGCTTTTCCATTGTTTTTTTTTTTTATGTAAAGATGCGCTAGGTGAACATGTTTGAACATTGAGTTTGCATCATTTTGCACCTTGCACATAATACACATATGCACATATAAAGCAATATAAAAAGGCACTCAGGTTAAAACTTTAAACAAATACGTATTTGGACCTTCCGAAGACAGAGCACCCTGAGGGGCCGTTCGCACAGAATGCATTTTTGTGCTCTGATATGCTACTTTTCCATTGTTTGTATATATACAGATGCACATAAAACATGTTTTTGTTTAAAAATGTGTGTGTGGTGGGGGCATATTAAAATATGCAACGCTACTATTGAAACAATTTGAAAAAAACACATTGGTGGACACACAGTGAAATGAAAAAATGCAAGAGATGTGTTATTTAAAAATGCAACTACTTTCAATTCGAGTGTCAGTTTTTAAAGCAGTTTGTCAGTGCAAGGAAAGAGACGATGCAAAAGACGCACGCGAGCGCATCAGTCAAAAACATCAGTCTAGCACAGGTTTATGTAAAAAAACTATGAATGCAAAAACTTTGTTTTAAACACAAAAACATGTTCTGTGTGAATGGCCCTCAACACACAGAAAGCATTCTCATTTGTTGGTGAATTGACTTTGTGTTCCCTGAGACTTTATTAGTGTTTCCACCCATTTCAGTTCACATTTATTATTTGTAACAAAAGTATCTGCTACTATTCAGTAATCTATTAAAGTTCTAGGTTATAGGGTTGAATTAATGTTGCTCTAATCTGAATATTGTTGGAAATGTCTCCCCTGCGGTGATCACCCAATGTCTATGACAGCAATGTCCCTGGAAATTTCAGCCTGAGATGCGAAAATATGATTTCTTGGAAGTTCAGCAGTAACCTTTTCAAATGAAATTATTGAAAAAAGTCCTGAAAATGGCACCGTTTCTTGGGAATGACCCACTTATTGCACTTTGTAGAACATGAGGAAAATGAAGCTTTTTTCTTTTGTAGGGTGTTTTTCCTGGGTGCGATGCTGGTTATCGCTGCTACGTTTCTCTACGGGTATGAGAGCACGCCTGCGGTCAATCCTAGTAAGGTATAGAAGACTGGACATGAGATGATAATGATCATCAGGAGGTGCTCTACTTCAGGTGAAGTTCAGGACAAGAGAAGCGGTGATATTGTAAGGATGCTATTAGAAGGTAGCACAAAAAAGCAAACATTCAACCATCCAAAACTTGAGATATATCATTTCATGACATCAACACACTAACACCAGAAATGAAACTCCTGGTTCTGGCGTATTAGGTGGCAGGACTGTTTGTAACACTCACAGCTGAGGACTTTAAGGACTTTGTGTTTACATATAATAGGAATCTCTGACACCGAACCTCACAAATTCAACATGTTACAGTTTCATATTTATTTTCTGTGCCATACAGTGGCGTATTGAGAAAGCGATTGTTTTACTTGAATGTATCCTTTGAGAAACATCATTTTCATCATTTTTCAATAAAAAGTGTTTCTAAAATGTCTTCCTGTCAAATTCTGGTAATAAAAACAAGTTGAATCTCAAACGTTGAACCATTAGGAGTAATGACTGCATTTTGATTGGTCTAATAATCTGGCATTGTGGGGGAAAAAAGACTCCTGAGAGATGCTCAGTGCATTTTTATTAGTCCTTGAATGAACAGAGTGAACTGTCAGACCTTGTTGCTCTCAGCTGGGGGTTTCAGTGGAAATATATATGTTGCATCACAGTTTGTTTTATGCAAAAACGACTTGCATGCAAGAAGGGAGAAGAAAACTCAGTTTCCCCTCTAACTGGGACTTTCTCGCCTAATGCTATGAAACTTTTCCACAGTAAACTCAGTCTCCTCCATTGCATAGACTCGTTTTGCAGTGGGAAAGCATGTGGATATGAAAGAAAGTGGGTTTTAACCATATAAGCAACATTTTTATTCCTCATTTCGGCACATCCTGTTCTAGGAAATTTTTAAATCACTAAAACCATCACTAACACCACTAATTTGCTGCTGGTGTTCATGCATTTTCAGATAATGACTTCATATGTTTGAATGTATCTTTATTTAGATGATCATCTTGAGGAGGAATATGGCTTCGACAGAGATACAGAAGATGTAACTGAGAAATGATAGAGGGAGATGATGTGAGGTATTTATCATATTACAGAGAAGGAACCCCATGTGATGAATTCTACCTTGCTCCAAGCCTTAGACATACTGCATGCATCTCAACTTCCAATGAAACTTTCCTTTGAAAGTGATTTAAGGCGAAGCATCAGGCATGAATAAATGCTCTGTTAGACTTAAGAGTTAGTCGTTATTATTTTCTGTTATATATCCAGACTGGATATCACCTCTTCGTTTCCAACCAATCCAATTCAATGCATAATAAAACAATACAGTTCACTAAATTAAAAGCATGCAAGTAATGAATAAAACTATCAAGTAATTTATAAGTATTAATTTAGCAGTGTCTCATGAAAGCATTAGCCGCACACTTTATACTGTATGCATGTTAGTTTGTTGGTCCCTCCACAGAACAGTTTACTCCAGAGAAAGATGAAAGTATTGATGAAAATATGTTTTTTATATATATTTGTTTTTCACTTTGATTTCCTAGAGCCTACTTTGTAAAAAAAAAAAAAAAAAAAAAACATCTGCTAGCTTTATATAAATTTGTATTTAAATATTCATTTGCATTGCGTGCCAAGACTGCAAGTTATTTATTTTAATTTAATATTTATTTCTTTGTGAAATTGTTCCTTTATTTTTAGTATTTAAACAGCCCTGTATGAATTTTCGCGACACTTTATTAGCAAAAGCATTATTTTGAAAGTAAGTTCAAAATCTATAGCAATAAGGGATTTGATTTTACATACATAAAAGTTTTGTCCAGTTTTCAGAAAAAGTCAGTAATTGTGTCATCCTAAATCAAGGATGTTTGGTTTGTTGTTTTGAAAATTCACTGCATCTACAAAACAGTTCTCAAAATATCTTTGTGTCCAACAAAGAAAAAAAATCATGCAGGTCTGGAATGACACAAAGGTGGGTAAATAAGGACAGAATAGTCATTTTGAGATTTACTTTTTATCCTTTGACCGGTAAACCTGACATTAGTAATGGAAACTCATTTTTGTCTGTGTCATAATTACACACAGAGTCTCAGTGGGAGAGAACGGAGTGAGACAGCTTGAGAATAGAGAGAGGAAGACAGGGACGTGGAATGGCACAGATGGAGTGTGTATGGCATGTGACTAATCTGGTGAATGCCTATGGTGCAGCACCCACTGCGTAAACTCAAACGTACTCATGTGTGAGCATAAACAAACTCCTATCGACTCGCTGGTGCCAGGATGTGTCTGATTGGATGAACGGCCCTCTGCATCCTCAACATTACTAAATACTCTCCACCTCAACGGGTGGCTGTCTTCATGCACTCTGCTGTCTTTTTCTTATGGCATGTAAAAGATATTTTCTAGAATTTGAAATTAAGTCACAAGTCTCAATCGTTGTTGTCCTATAAAGCAAAGTGCACATATCCGGCTGGACCTGCGGTGACCTCCCTTGGTTCTTTTAATGCCACTAGATTCACTTTGTGATGTATGGGACCAAACATTCAATCTTTTTCATGCATTATATAACGTCCTGAAAGTTTAGGGCCTTGTTGCCAAAAAAAAAAAAAAACTTAATGTAAGACTCTTAGTAACAATTGTAAAGATATTACCACTAAGGGTTTTCCAAAAGGGATAGTTCACTGAAAAATTTACATTCTGTCATCATTTTCTCACCCTCATGTTGTTGTAAATCTGATTGACTATCTTTCTTCTATGGAACACAAATGAAGAATATATTCTGCTATATTTTGTCCATATAAAGACATGACTTGCAGGAACCAGTGAGGTACGACTTTCGTTGATGTTCGTCATATGTTATGTAGTTTGTATTCATGTGTTGATCAATGATTCAAAGTTTTATATTTTTATTTACAGTGATCACGTTGCTCCATAGGACTTGAAAGATACCAGTCGAGTTGCACTGATTAATGTTATGCTACATTTAAGTCATATATTTAAATGTAAATTTTGGACCCCATTGGCTTTCATTGTATGGACAAAAACAGCAGAAACATTCTACAAAATATGTGACCCTGGACCACAAAACCAGTCATAAGTAGCACTGGTCAATTTTTAGCAATAGCCAAAAATACATTATATGGGACAAAATGATCAATTTTTCTTTTATGCCAGAAATCATTAGGATATTAAGTAAAGATCATGTTCCAAGTTATTTTGTAAATGTCCTACCTTAAATATATCAAAATGTACTTTTTGATTAGTAATATGCATTGCTAAGAATTTAATTTGGACAACTTTAAAGGCAATTTTCTCAATATTTAGATTTTTCTTCACCCGCAGATTCTGCATTTCTAAATAGTTGTATCTCAGCCAAATATTGTCCTATCCTAACAAACCATACGTTAATGGAAAGTCTATTTATTCAGTTTACAGAAGATGTATAAATCTCAACTTCAAAACATTGACCCTTATGACTGGTTTAGTGGGGCAGGGTTACAGATCTTCTTTTGTGTTCTGTAGAAGAAAGAAAATAAAAAACTTGAGGGTTAGTACGTTTTCAATTTTTCTGTGAACTATTCCTAAAACTTAGGGGGTTCATGTAGTACTAGTTACTCCTGATCATTTGCTGTCTGATCAAGTAAAGGTAGTAAAACCTCATGGTGCACGCAGAGAATTCCCTTCTCGACTGACTAGTTCAGAGCAACTGAGAAACCCAACAAAACTGGGAATCCACAAAGCCCAAACAGTGCATGCAGTCTTCAATGTCCCATAGGCACTGTTAAGATACCCCTATTTGGGTGGTATCACTACCAGAGGTTGTCCTCTCCTGGGCCTCCACATCAGCACCTGGGCATCATTGGCATTGGGCCTGCCCAGAGCGTTGGGCGGGATGGGCTCGTTGTTGCTGAGAATGTGCGGCTGTTCCTGGTGCGGCCGTCCCATCAATTTGGCACGAGAACCAAGAGGCATGGAAGGATCCACCTCAATGTCTACGCGCATACGCCAGCGCACCGTCTGAAGAACGATACGCTCTTTGGTGTCTGCGTTTAGCGCCACCAGCCAGGTGATGAAGCTCTGGTCTCTGGTGATGTGCGTGAGCATGGGCGTGTTGCTGTTGCTGATGGGCACCGCCCAAGTCACGCTGGGGTAGAAGTTGTCGTTCATACTCACCGTTAGCCGGGACGGCTTGGACGTGGGGCCTGAGAGGGTCACTGTTTCGGTGGTGTTACCATACCAGGGATAACTGACGCCGTCAGAATCGCTTATGGCCTTCACCCGTCCTTCTCGAAGCTCGGGTAATTCCCAGCTGGACCTGCGGAAGGGAGAGAAGGTGAGCGGTCAGGAAGGACAAAAGAGGCATGAGTCCAAAGAGCGGCAGTGCCTTAATACATCAAACGGGTGAAGTGAGTAGAGATGGTGGCAAAGGTGGGTGAGCACGGACCTGCTCAGTACAGAGTGTCTCATACAAATATGAAAAAACAGTGAATAAAAGACACAGGCTGTGAATGAAGTATTCATGAATGTGTTTTTTTTTCTTCTCAGTTAGCCTTCCCACTCATTTTAATTATCTCTTCTCTGTCCGCTTCTCTCCTGCTCTGATGGTCTCCTTGATGATCCTGTATTTTATGGTTACGTTTAAAGCTTGATTTGGGGCTTGAACAACAAAATTTCCCTCAATTTTAGAGGGTAAGGTTAGGAACAGCTTGGCAAAATCATGGTGGATAGATTAGGTTCGGGAAAAAACTCTGAATTGAAGAATTGCCTGCCTTTCAATTCATAAGTGCAAGTTTAAAATGCATGAGACACAACTCACAGGAAGTAGAAGTAGAAATGGAATTCAACAAAGGAAGTACATTCTGGGTAATGAATTCTTTCTCCACAAGACCAATAAATCTAAGGCTTTTTAAACTTTTCCACAATTTTGAAACAGGGCTTTATTACGTTTATTTTTTCATGTCAAAATACCGTTATACGAATGTCTTTTTCAATCTACTTTTTGAATTGGAGTTCTGCGTCCCGTTTGCTACTTTTTGGAGTTTTGAAAGCATTCTAAGTTCTTTTCTGAATGGCCCACAACCTTTTAATAAATATTACATACAAAGAACAGATTCTACAAAGATATAAAGATGTCAAACCGCGCAAACTGATACTCATTCATTTCTCGACAACAACAGAACGACCTTTAAATATAAAAACCTCCAACATTTTGTTTGAGTTGACTATCAGTATCATGTAACACACATTGAAACTTGAGCTTGTCTTTGTTTGGTTGGGTTACCGATCACTCACATGCCAATATCACCATATGTATTGAAGAACTCCATTTGGGTGCACGCCTGAATCCAGCCCACGGTCCATGTTTCGTTTCGGGGAACCGGGGGCATCACGATCCCGGCCGATGCTCTGAAGTACGGGGTCTTGTATCGCAGGACAATGGGCGAATTCTCCTCAATGATGGTCGGGCATTGGTCAATGGAGGCTGAGACCTCGTAGACCACTATGTTCTCCCGTCGGATGCGGGGCTTGCAGGCGATGCTCTGAATGCAACCCATGGTCCTGCTTATTAGGGGTGTCAATGTGGCCAATGACAGAAAAAGGAGGATATATTTAAGCAATATATTCATTGGCACTTTTTACACCCCTTGAAACGCCGACAGATCCTCGTCTTCATTTCCAGCTCCATATATTCACGATAAATCCTTCGGGTGAAAGCACTGAAAAGCATGTCTGCTATCGACATGTTTTGATGCATTTGAGAGCGCGCGTGCGTTGTTCTAGCGCATCTTTGAGACCGATGGAGAAGTGTAACGGGAACACGGTGCTGTTGTGGAGCTGAGGGTGTGAGGATGATCCGCGTCGCCTGCTCCAGAAGCGCTGGAGTGCCGCACTGCCCTTGATGCTCGTCCCCAGCAGATGTGATCCGGCCTCCACCGAATCGGACACCCGGTGTGCGCCTTCCAGCTCACGCGTCCAGCTGTAGCTCTGAGCCCTTTGATCCAGGATTTCCTGCTGGGCTCGTGCATGTCAGTGCTGAAGAGGGAGCCGGTGCTGCATAAAGAGTGTACGCTGGTTATATTTCCTCCAGGTGAACGACCTACCCAACATTTTGTTGATGCGGCTCCTTCTGAAAAGGGGGAAGCGACACACAGACGGATCCTGTCGAGCAGGGAATCAGTGCATCTGATTTACAATGCAAACTTGGGTGCTACGTTTAAAAGCGCAATGCCTGTCATGGGCATCACTGGACTAATTTTGTGTTTTTCCTTTGTGTGTTTCCATCCCTTGCATCCACAGCGAAGACGCCCTGTGCAAATCTTTGAAGAATACGGAGATGGTGATGGAAGTAATAACAAAAAGCGCAAATGCAAGCCCCCTGCAACATTATATAGCGCAGTGATTTTTAAATATATTCCTCCAATGAAAAACAGCAGAGAATCTTAACGCAGACATGTGCTTATATGGTCGCTGTTCAGTTGCAGCGAGGTGCTGATCGGTGTTGCCAGATTGCGCGAGAAAAACAAGCAACCTGGACGTGTTTACATAAAAGCTGGATCAAGCAATGCTGAATTGCACCTTATTATTTTGTAATTAAATAAATAAAATCTAAATAAGTGAAAAATGATATCTGTCGTGGTTATGGATGCAATATTTATTATATTCACCTTAACATAAACAATACTGAAAAAAAAATATTTCAAAATACAAAATAAATAATGTTTTCAAAGTTTAACTGTTTAAATTATGTGTAAAAGTACAGTATCTTCAATGGACTGTACTGTTGCTTAACAAAATACAGATTGTTCTGCTGATGAAATGTCTTTCTGAAAAAGAAGTTCAGTAGAAAAAAAAAGACTTTAAGTTAATCCCTCACAACCTCATTTTCATCTGTGTTAGATTAGATGAGATTAGATTCAACTTTATTGTCATTATGCAGAGTACAAGTACAGAGCTAATGAAATGCAGTTAGCATCTAACCAGAAGTGCAAGAATATAGTGTTTTATATACATAAAAAGTGCAGAATAAGTGAAGCTATGATTTACAGAATGTACAGTGGGGTTGCTATATACAGTATTGAGCAGGGTATATACAGAATATAAATAGGAATGCCAGTGGGGATTGTATGTACATTATGAACAGAGCCAATGTAGGATTATATATCCACATTATGAACAGCAGCAACGTGAGAACAGTGGTAATAAATACAGTTGGATGAGTGTGCAAAAGTATTGTTAAAATGAATTCTATGCAAAAACAGTAGTGCAATTATATTTTTATAGAATAGTTTACTGTGCTTTGTACAGTAACAACTTAGTTTACAGTGCGATAACTAGAACAGTGTGCAGTATGTGCAAAATATGAGTAGTGCAAATACTTGTATGTAAAGTATTTGACCAGTGCAGTAATAAAGTAGGTGCCGGTTAGATTGGTGGTGTGGTGTTCAGAAGGGTCACGGCCTCGGGGAAGAAGCTCTTCCTGAGCCTGCTAGTCCGAGAGCGTAGGCTCCTGTAACGTCTGCCGGATGGAAGGAGAGTGAAAAGTCCATGGTTAGGGTGAGAGGCATCCTTGATGATGTTTCTTGCCCTGCCCAGACAGCGCTTGTGATAGATGTTCTCAATGGAAGTTAACTGGGTGCCGGTGATCCGTTGAGCAGTTTTCACCACTCGCTGGAGTGCTTTGCGGTCAGATGCGGTGCAATTGCTGTAGCATACTGAGATGCAGTTTGTGAGTATGCTCTCAGTGGTACAGCGGTAGAATTCCACAAGGATCCTGGGATTCAGGTGAACTTTCTTAAGGCTCCGTAAGAAGTAAAGGCGCTGCTGTGTCTTTTTGACCAGGGTGGAGGTGTTATGGGACCAGGTGAGGTCATCAGAGATGTGGATGCCAAGGAACTTGAAACTCGACACACGCTCCACGACACTACAGCTCCGTTGATGTAGATGGGTGTGTGTGCATGACTCCTAGTCCGCCTGAAGTCCACAATGATCTCCTTTGTCTTCTGGGTGTTTAATTCCAGATTGTTGGTGTCACACCACACAGCTAGGTGCTGCACCTCATCCCTGTAGGCTGACTCATCATCATCCTTGATCAGACCTACCACCGTGGTATCATCTGCGAATTTGATTATGGTGTTGGAGCCATAAACAGGAACACAGTCATGGGTGAATAGGGAGTACAGGAGAGGGCTCAGTACGCAGCCCTGTGGCACGCCGGTGTTCAGGGTGATGATGGAGGAGGAAAGGTTATCTAATTTAACAGACTGAGGTCTGTTTAGTCAAGAAGTCAAGAATCCAGTTGCAGATGGATGTGCTGATTCCAAGCTGGCTGAGCTTGGAGATCAGCTTGGGAGGGATTACAGTATTAAATGCATAAACTGAAATCAATGAACAGCATTCTCAACATGTGTGTTTTGACTGTCCAGGTGGGTGAGGGCAGAGTGAAGTGCCGTTGAGATGGCGTCCTCTGTTGATCTATTGCAGCGATAGGCAAATTGAAATGGGTCTAGTGTTGCAGGGAGACAGGATATTAAGTGGGATGCAATCAGCCTTTCAAAGCACTTGGCAATGATGGGGGTGAGTGCAACGGGACGGAAGTCATTAGGGACCGAGGCAGTGGAGTGTTTCGGTATGGTACGATGTTGGAGGTTTTGAAGATAGTGGGGACAGTTGTTTGGGCCAGGGACAGATTCAAAATGTCCGTGAAGACCTCAGACAGTTGTTCCGCACAGGCTTTAAGCACACGACCAGGTATTCCGTCAGGTCCAGCTGCCTTCCGTGCATTCACCTTACACAGAGTGGAGTAAACAGCTGAGGTGGAGAGTGTGAGGGGCAGTTCACTGGATTGATGCTCAGCTTTGAGTGAGATCTCCTTATTATTTTTATCAAAACGAGCATAAAAGTGATTGAGCTCGTCAGGGAGGGAGGCAGAGCTGGAGGGGGGCACAGTGTTAGGTGGTTTGTAATCCGTGATAGATTGTATGCCTTGCCACATACGCCGGGGGTCTGAAGAATTGAAGTGTTCTTCATTCCTCTGTTTATGTGCGAGTTTGGCCTGGCAGATACCCTTCCTCAGGTTGGCTCTGGCTGAGCTGTAAGCCTCCCGGTCTCCAGACCTGAAGGCTGCATCTCTTGCTTTGAGCAGGAGGTGAACCTCTCTGTTCATCCAGGGCTTCTGATTGGGGAAAATTTTTATTTTTTTGTGTGTGGTCACTCTGCCCACACATCTGTTGATGTGCTCCAAGACAGAGTTGGTGTAAATGTCAATGTTAATCTGAGAGTCTGTGGTGGCCTGGGCAGCAAACTCACTCCAGTCTGTGTGCTGGAGTGATTAGACACCAAACTGTGTGATTCAGTTTGGTGTCTAATATGATTAAGGTTTATAATAAAACTTTTTTAATGTCACTTAACTTGTGTCAATATATTTGACATTTTAATTAAATTTACATAAAACATTACATTCTGTAGAGTTTAGACAATGTTGTTTAGGTTGTGGCAAAGAAGTTATTTAAAAAAAAGATCCACTCTTTGTTTTTATTTTGTACTTTAAGTGCTAGAAAAAACTAGCTGTACTCTGTTTTTTTAGACAAACTTTTTTTCTGAGAAAATGCAGAAACACTATGATTTGTTATTCATTGTGCTATAATGAAGGTCAAGCATCAGGAAACCTAAAATACGGTAACATACTCTGAACATTAGGCCTAAATTTGGGAATGCTCGCATTTTATTTATAAGCGTCTTTAAAAAATACGTCGCTTATGATAAGCGGACATGGCAACACGGGTGCTGATGCGCGCGCGCGAATCCCAGGCGCAGAAGGGGTGCGCGTTCTAGAGAGCGTTCCGAGCTGTGGGCGTGGTTTACGTGACGCCAGTGACTCCTCAGCTCTCTGATTGGTCGGACACGTACGGCGGAAGTGGAATGTGCCCTGCACACTTCCTGGACACGCATCACCCGGTCATTCAAGCAGCTCTGTTCCTGACTCGCAGGGGTCGATGGTCATTCATTAGTGCGGCTCTATCTCTTCCGCACGGTTTATGATTGTGTCTGTGCTGCACAGGCTGAAGAAGCTCCCGCGCGCGGTGCACAGGCTGAGTGTGATGATGATGAAGCCGCAGGTCGTGTTTGTTTTGGGCGGGCCTGGCGCGGGGAAGGGGACACAATGCGCGAGAATCGTGGAGGTAAGAGAGATGCAGAGCATTAGGTCTTTTATCACATTCATAGAGATAACCATAGAAGCGCTGTGTGCAAGACAACGAGGCTCTGTGGGGCTTCGAGAGTGCTGTGGGATTCAGACCTGCAGCAGCTCGCGAGGATCGTTCGCTTCCGTCTGTCCTCTAAGACATCTCACAAGGAAAAAGACATTTCCCAGCGCCATCTGGTCCCTTTAACAGCGATGCTATGTTTGATCTGACCTGGTGCTGTTATACATTTGATGGAAAGATAATTTCCTCATAACTGAAATGTGCAACGGGTTGTAATAATTCCCTGGAGGGTTTCCACATTCATATTCATATATATCCTGGTTATGAGCAGGAGCTGTGTTCAAACAGTGATTTGGCACCAGCATTGGCTAAAAGGGCATATGTGTGAAACACACAACTGAAATGACTGTGAATGTTTATTATTATTTTTATTTCTTTTGTATTTTAGATTTTAGTTTGTGGGAAAAAAAAGGCTTACGCTTATCAGTTTGGTAAAAAAACAGTAATATTGTATATAATCTTGAATACTTTCTGAAGGATCATGTAAAGACACATGAATGCTGTCTGTGCAGCATTTCACAGTGTTGAAATATGACACTTGAAAAATTTGAAAGGGATATATCTAAATTTACATTTATTAAATTTTATTTAAATTTATATATCTGTACAGTATTGCTGTTTTACTGTATTATTGATCAACTTATTTTATTGTTGGTGAGCATAAGAGAAAAAAGCTTTAAAAAGCTTAATTATTGATTTAACAGACAATGCTTTTATCCCAAGTAACTTGCAATAGAGGAGTACAAAACGATTTATCATAAAGGGGTAAATAAACTCAGGAAGTGCTCGTAATACAAAGTTTCAGATGTTGTTCAGATTAGATATACAGGAAGGGGTTAAGGAAAGTGTGTTCTTTTTTCGCCCAAACTTTAAACTGGAAAGTGTATATTATATTTACAGTAACTGGATTTTTTTAAATCACCTTTTTTGACTCTTCTGGTTCATTTTCTTTTGGATAATTGGTAGAGCTGTGCAAAAAATCGAATGTGATTTTCATGCGCATCTCATCAGTAAAGACGCTCCTGTAATTAGTATATCTCTAGCACATGCGTTAAGATCAGGGTTGCCAGGTTTTCACAACAAATCCTGCCCAGTTGCTTCTCAAAACTAGTCCAAAACTAGCCCAATCGCGTTTCCAGGAGGTTCCTCGATAAAAATTGCATCCCGGGGTTAAAATATATGTTTTTTTTTTTTTTTTTGTGATTCACTGACAATCTACACAAAATTGATTTTAAAATCGACAAAGAATCGCCTGCGATTTTGAAATCGATTTTGTGTAGATTGTCAGTGAATTACGGCTCTGTGTAGTAAATGCCAACCAGTGTTGCCAAGTCTGCGGTTGTTTTTCATGTCCGCGGGTTGACGTGACCCCAATACCAATAACGTGATATTTAGCCCCTAAAATGTGAATATTACCAAGGGGAACCCTGCCAAAAAACGTATATTTTAACCCCGGGATGCAATTTTTATCGGGGAACCTCCTGGAAACGCGTTTGGGCTAGTTTTGGACTAGTTTTGAGAAGCAACTGGGCAGGATTTGTTGTGAAAACCTGGCAACCCTGATCTTAACGCACGTGCTGGAGATATACTACTAATTACAGGAGCGTCTTTACTGATGAAATGCGCATTAAAATCGCATTCGATTTTTTTGCACAGCCCTACCAATTGGAATAATTGTTTAAAATAGTTTTAGATAAATGATTTAGGAGAATAACGTCACGCCACAGCACTTCAATGTCAACTACTGCTTTCTTATAGCTATGTTGTTTAGGTTGCATTTAAAAAGATCCCATGTCTGATTTTATGTAACACTTTGGGTGCTAGAAAAAAAACCTTCTCTATTTGCCGTATGGCATCTGAACAAGGTTGTGAAATGAGTTTATGGACGCTTATGAAGGCCACACAAACTCCAGCAGCCAAACGCTTGGGCACACTTGATTGAAAATGTGTCTCATGATCTTAAAATCCATTTGATCTGTCAAAAGAAGTGTCTGGACAGCTTTTGCTACAGAGCTGCCTGTTCAGTTACCAAACCCATACCCACCCAATCTTTTTTTATTCCATTCATATAAATGACAGCTGTCATGTTCCTTTGTAAGACGCTTCTGATCTTACAGGTTTGGTTGACTGTGATGCACTGAAGTTTGTAATGTGTTTTTCTCCTGCGCTCAGAACTACAGCTACACTCACCTGTCTGCCGGAGACCTGCTGAGAGAGGAGCGCAGCCGCAGCGGCTCCGAGTTTGGGCAGCTCATCGACACATACATCAAAGAGGGCAGAATAGTTCCTGTTGAAATCACCATCAGCTTGCTGAAAAAGGTGGATACACTCGTCCGTCCTGCTTAACAAGTCAAAGCATTCCAGGTCATGACTCACTGGTGATTGTAGAAGGAAACTGGAACACTAACGGTGGACCTTTTCAGATAATTATCACTGAAAGTGAACTTGATAACAAATGCGAGCAGTTTCACTATCAGGAGGAGAGTTCAAAGAGCGGCGCATAATAGACATAAATAACCAGGCTCATAGTCTCATAATAGGCGTAAATCATAACTGCAATTCCATTATTAAACCAACAAGCCTCTTTACAGTGCAGTTATAATTTTGATGGCCTTTTCTGAGCAGATTAGTCATTTATCTTTACTGAAGAAACATCTGTATTTGTCAGGCAATGGAAGAGACCATGAAAGCCGATGAAAAGAATTTCCGCTTTCTTATCGATGGTTTCCCACGAAACCAAGACAACCTGCAGGGATGGAACACTGTCATGGACGGGAAGGCGGATGTCAAGTTTGTGCTTTTCTTTGACTGTGGTAATGAGGTGAGGAGCAGCTTAGGTTTGATTTATTTTTACCTTTTTTTTTTAATCATTACAGCTGATTTAAGTGCCAGCTGATTACTGATGTATCTTTTTGAATGAATAATGGAATAATGTAACGACACAGTCATGATGGTTCGGTACAAACCTCAGTTTTGATGTCATTGTTCGGTATGTTTTCAGAACAGCAGGGTGGAAAAAATAAACAAAATTGTTTACTGAACAAATTGTTACTCTGACTACTCTGACTAAAATTTTGTAAAAAAAAAAAAAATCTACTTGGAGCCCTATTACTTGCACATTACTGTAATATTAAAGGTTAAAAATACCAACAAAATCCAAACCCAATATATATATAAACATAAACATAAACTTAAATAAAAAATTGTATGCAAACATGTAAATTGCAGTTGTTACATTAACTTCTAAATCTGTGACTTGTTTAAAATATAATAACTATATAGGCTAATGTTTATTTTGTTTACAAGCTTGTCTTTCTGCGGTTGAAACACTGATCGAGTGATTACATGAGACATTCAGTCATGTTTATTTCATGTTATAACTTGTATTAAAGCTGATCATTCATAAACACCCGAAAGATCACATTCACGGTTTATACTGTCTAGACTGAAGGTGATTTTCAGCTGTTGTGTATTTCAGGTTTGCATCGACAGATGTTTAGAGCGTGGGAAGAGCAGCGGACGCACCGATGACAACAGAGAGAGTCTAGAGAAAAGGTAGTTCTTCCCATTATAACCGTATCAGATAGATTGAGCTGTATGCAAAGCATGTAGTATATCTACAGTAATAATTTTAGCAGACCTCAGAAACTCGCAGTGTGTTTGGTTGCAGTCACTGAATAGTTTGGCATTATATGGAAATGTATGGACTACTTTCTCTTCTTTTACAGTGACTTTGGTTACACTTTTGATTCACCTGAAGTTTTCCGAAACATTCTTGTTTCATTTTCAGGATCCAGACGTACCTCCAGTCCACACGGCCCATTATAGAGCAGTACGAGAAGCAGGGGAAGGTGCGCACGATTGATGCCTCCCGATCAGTGGATGAGGTACGACTGGTTTTAGCTCATTTCATTAAATTGATCTGTTGTTGTATTTTTAGCCTGAGGTTTTTGGTGCAGTTCTGCATAAAAGTTATTTTGTTATGCTTTATTTATTGAAAGACATTGATGCATATTAATAAAAATAAAAGGAATAGTTCCCCCAAAAATGAAAATGTACTCACCCTCAGGCCTTCCAAAACATAGAGGAAATATGTTTCTTCAATTCTTCAACAATTTCTTCAACTTGGAAAATTTGGACAAATTTATCATTACATCACATGTTCACCAATGGATCCACTGCAGTGAATGGGTGCTGTCAGAATGAGAGTACAAACAGCTGATAAAAACACCACAATAATACACACTTCTCTAGTCCATCAATTAATGTCTTGTGAAGCGTTTGAAAAAAAAAAAAAAAAAACTACCATCAAGACATTTTTAACTTCAAACCATTGCTCAAATCTCTATCCATTAAGTCATCTCGTCTGAATCAGTAGAGAAATATTCACAGATCAAGCAATGTTTACAGTACAAAAACAGTTCTAAACAAATATGTGGGTGAAGGACAAGGGGAGGACTCTCACATTTTCACTTACAGACAGCTCACTTCACAAGACTTTAACTGATGGACTGGAGTGGTGTGGATTATTGTGATGTTTTTATCAGCTGTTTGTACTCTCATTCTGATGGCACCCATTCACTGCTGAGCAAGTGATGTACTGCTACATTTCTCCAAATCTGTTCTTATGAAGAAACAGACTCCTCTACATCTTGGATGGCCCAAGGGTGAGTACATTTTCAGCAAATTTTCATTTCTGGGTGAACCATTCCTTCAAAAGAACAAATTTTCTTTAAAATCCCAAATTTATTTCATTAAGTGTGCTCATTGAGATGAATCTTCCACCAGAATATATAGTCCCTCATATAACAATGATGCTATACAAAAAATGCTGTTATTCTATTGTGCATAGACATATTAAATAGAAAACTTGAGCTCCAAACAAACCAGGAGTGAAGTGTTGCCTTGACAACTAACTGAAATTGAAGTACTAAAATTATTAACCTAAGACTGAAGTCAAAATATATCAAGCGAGAAAAAAAAAAAAAAAAAAAAAAAAAAAAAATATATATATATATATATATATATATAAAACGACATAAGCACATAAGAAAATTTATGAAACTTAAACTAAAATTAAAATGAAAAACATTGAAATTGAGTTTGCATTATTTATTTATTTATTTTTGTTTTGTTTTTATACCATATTAATACATTAATGTATTATTAAGTACTATAATAATATAGAAATAATATTAAAGTGCTTTACTGTGCCATAGTGCAGTCAAGGTACATAATAAACATCTGTCCATGCTTTTTGAGTTTCATTTTGCTTCCTCTTGTCTTTTTTTTTTTTTCTTTCAGGTGTTTGCAGATGTGAAGAACATCCTGGAGAAAGAAGGCTAGACGTCCACAGCAAAAATCCAAATTCTTGAAAATTAAGGTGTCTGTTTATCGTCGGCAGTGCTATGCCTTCATGTACCGATATATACATTTTTACTCATACAGCAGTAAAATAGTTTTTTTTTTTTTTTTTTTTTTTTTTTTTTTAGATGCAAGAGAGTGTGAGCTTATATCCATGTTTGTAAGTCTGAAAGCAAAACACTTCTGCTGAGCAAGCGGTCCTTACTTGCTCAGTATTAGTGATGAAGAACAATATTTCATTAGAGAATCAAGCAAGCTTGAGCAATAATGTTCAGGGCACTTCTGTAGGAAGAGAACATGCACGCTTCTGCTCTTTACTTCAGGATAATCTTCCATTAAGTGTATATGTTCCTATTGGCTCCTGCACTTAACCGTTTCATTCTCTAAGCTCTAAATGACCAACAGGAAGTAAGAGTGTTTGAGTAGATTTCCAGACCTGTTTGTGTTATATTTGGTGACCTGTTTCTCATTGTTTTGTATAATAATCCACAGCAGGTTCTGAGGACCGTTTGCTGGAGAGCTGAGTTTTAGCTGTATGTTTTTCTTTTATCATATTGTGGCTGCTGTATTACAAACACATGCCATCTTTGCTCAGGCAGTAGATTTTAAGATGTGGGGAATGGGGGCTCATGCTTTTATTTGATTGTCTCAGCATCTCAGTGTTGTTCATGAAGAAACTGAATCTGTCATATTGATGTGACCGTTCCATAGATAACACAAAACTGTATGTGAAATATCAAGGATGACAGAACCCACTGAAAAAAAAATAAATAAACATTTTGATGTTGAATGTCTTCTGACTCCAATCTAATGCTCAGTTTGAATCTCAGTAATTTACAATTCTGCACTACAGGAAAAGAATAAAAGCTGAATGCTAGTTTCACATATATATGACAGGCACTATGTGCATCACCAAATTTTTTCTTCTAAGGAAATAAATTGACAATGTAAAAAAAAAAAAAAAAACGATCTAGCATTGTCTCTTTTAACAGCTGCATTTTTTTTTCTAGGATTTTTCAATTTACATTTACATTTATGCATTTAGCAGACACTTTTATAAAAAACGACTTGCAGTGCATTCAGGCTATACATTTTTTTTTTTTTTTTTACCAGTATGTAATGATGATGATTCATAAGCTGTTAGTAATTTCTAAATTCAATTTAGACTTTTGAATTTGTATTTCTAAGATCAACAGGTCAGTATTTTTTTCAAAGATTTTTATAAAAAAAAAAAAAAGTTTTATGTTTTCCACAAAAAATATGAAGCAGCACAACTGTTTTCAAAATTAATAATCAAAAATGTTTCTTGAGAATCAAAGCATATAAGAGTGAGTTCTGAAAGATCATGTGACACTGAAAACAGGAGTAATGATGCTGAAAAATTATGTTTTAAAGTATGTTGCAATAGAACAGTTATTTTAAATTGTATTTATATTTCACAGTATTACTGTTTTTGCATTCAGATAAATGCAGTGTAAGAAACGTAATCTTACTGAGCACACGTTTGAATGGTTGTGTGTGTCCTTCTGCTTCAGTGTGTTTGTTTTTAACTAATTTTAGTGTGTTAAACATCACAGGGTTGACAGTCAGTGCAAAAACGGCCAATAAAAGCCTTAAACAACAGAAAAAGTTACGGTCCATTATAGACAGTAAGTTACTTTGGAACTTTTGTCTATACAAAAACTAGTTAAGTTGGTAAAAATGGCAACATTACAGAACAGAAAGTGAGGGACTGAAATTTTGCATTACCTCGTAGTGAAAAACAACCGTAAATTCACTTAGTAATCATTTTAATTTAAATAAAGGTACATTTAGATTTCAAATTGAGAATTTTAAAGATTGAAATGTTTCTAATTTTTACTCTATAACTCGTTAAATTGTGATGCTTCTCAACACAGGCGGCAGTCTGAAACACTTCAAACGTGATACGACCAATTTGGGATTGCTGTTTTCACACACAGTTCCAATAGAAAAGATTTAAATATCTAGTTTCTCTACTATAAAAGCATGTGCTCACACTGTTTGACAGTTGTTTGCGTGCACTGGAGGAAAATAATAGACGACGCCCTTTAAATGCACTGTAGGTATAAAGCTGTTAAACAAAGCAGATAAGCCTTTCTGAATGAATCCGTGCTTGTGAAAGGACCTCTCATGTTTCTGCACAACAATAACCCTTTGTACAAAGCTACATTCATACAGAAATTGTTTTGTGTTGTGTGGAAGAACTAGAAGAGCATGATAAGTGAGAGGAGATATCAGTGAATGAATCAGCGTGACGCTTCCACCATCCAATGTTAAACAATGTGGATACATATATATATATATGTTTTTTTATATATAGCAAATATAAAATTAAAACCGAAACCAAATATTAATAAAAACTAATACAAATATCACTAAAAAAGCA
The DNA here is from genome assembly GCF_018340385.1 of Cyprinus carpio. Taxonomy (NCBI): domain Eukaryota; kingdom Metazoa; phylum Chordata; class Actinopteri; order Cypriniformes; family Cyprinidae; genus Cyprinus; species Cyprinus carpio. The sequence continues at coordinate 740,902 of NC_056598.1, read as the reverse complement.
CCACAGAAATTCTAATTTCATGTAAACTAAACATGACAATGTTTATAAATAGGGTGTAGAATAGTAGCTACACAAACCAACTCTTAAAATTCTTGGTATGAAACTTGACAATTGATTTCAAATTTCTGTGATGCATTTTCATATTTCATCAATGCTACTCAACACTTGCAGAATCCATTTTAATAATCTAACAATGTTTTGTATAACTGAATGTAAGCGCAACTGATTTAACTGTACATAATTATTAGCATTTAACTTTATATCAAAAATGTGTATGTAAATGTAAGATTCTAAAAATATGCAAAAAAAGAAAAAATATCAATAATAATAATCAAACCAGAACTTTGCATTTGTTTGGTATGAAATATTTAATTGCAAGGGCCTTCGGCCTTCTAGTACCAAAAACAGCTGTACAAATACATGTAAATCCAATATGACTGTCAGACAAAGCAGAGCTTCTTTAAATGTACCACACTGACAATACATAAGCGCTGCAACTGCATAATTATTTATGTACCAATATTCCCTGTCATATATTATATACAATGCATAGTTTTACTGAAAAGGGAGTGAAATAGCATTCTTAATAAAAAATAAATACTAGAGATCTCAGACTATCTTAGACTATGACTAAGAGCTTGACGTACGATGCTTGGAAGTCAGTATTTACAGTAAAATCTTAAACCATCATGATGAAATCATGCAGGCTGAACCAGAAAGGGCTGGTGAGCTAATCCATATTTAAGGAATAATATGCAACGTCACCATACGAGTAAACACGGACATTGGCAAGACAAAGATCCATACGGGCATCTGTATTTTCTGATGGATTTTCTGGCTTAAAGAACTGTAAAACGTCTCTGAAGAGCTCGATGTGTTTTCAAGAGGTCACGAGGGAGGCGACGGGCAGGTCTGTTCTGCTTCTGCGGTACTGGACCTTGGTGTTGGTGACGGCGCCGTGCTTTTGTCGCAGATGCAGACGCAGCTGACTCTTGTGGCGGAAGTGCAGGTCACAATTCTCACACTGAAATGAGACACCAAGAACAGTTCACATCATATGCTTTCTCAGTTTTAATATTCAATACTGATATGTGAACAAATGTGACCCTGGATCACAAAACCAGTCATAAGGGTCAGTTTTTTAAAATGAATAAATAAGCTTTCCATTTATGTATGGTTTGTTAGGATCGGACATTATTCGGCTGAGATACAACTATTTGAAAATCTGGAATCTGAGAGTGCAAAAAAATCTAAATATTGAGAAAATCGCCTTTAAAGTTGAACAAATTAAGTTCTTACTAATCAAAAATTTTATCACGGTTGGAAATTTACAAAATATCTTCATGGAACATGATCTTTACTTAATATCCTAATGATTTTTGGCATAAAAGAAAAATGTATAATTTTGACCCATACAATGTATTGTTGGCTATTTCTACAAATAAACCCGTGCTACTTCTGACTTATATCTGATGCTCACATGATAAGGTTTCTCTCCCGTGTGTATTCGTAAGTGACTCTTCAGCGTCTGAAGGTGGCGGAAGCGCGTGCCGCAGATGTCACATGGGTACGGTTTCTCTCCGGTGTGGATCAGTACGTGAGCCCTCAGATGAGCCACCTGAAACCACGAAAGCAGAAGATGAAGAGCATTTGCATTGTCACTGTACAGAAACACTCTGGGGGAGTCTGACTGTACCTGGACGAAGCGCGAGCCGCAGGTTTCACATTTGTATGGTTTTTCTCCTGAGTGGATCCGTGAGTGTGTCTTCAGATTGGCAGGTCTGTTGAACTGCGCTCCACACACGCTGCAGCGGTACGGTTTCTCTCCTGATATAATAAACCAGTATAAATATGTAAAAGTGCAACACACAGGTTTGAGTGAGCACCATCACAGAGCTCCAAAGCCCTGCAGTATTACCTGTGTGGACGGACTTGTGGCTCACTAGGTTTGCGTTATAGCAGAACATGGCCTGGCAGCGGTCACATTTGTACGGTTTTCCATCCTGCAGCCACTGTGGCCTCTCTGCGTCAGAGTCGCTCCTGGACTCACACTCGTTACAGTAGATTCTGTCCCGCTCTGTAAACACAACACAAGAGCTATTAGGATTCATTCACACACTGGGAGTTATGAAATCAGATCTGATAGTTAAGACTGTGAACAGTGCTTATGATAATAATGATATAATAACAATAAGATTCCAAAAGACTTTTATCCAGAACAGTTAAGAGTAGCAGACATTGTGGGACATCCACCTCACATACTGCCCTGTGACCAACAGGGGGACCCAAAGAGAAAAAAACCCCAACAGGAAAATAATTAATAAAAATAAAACTCAGGTATGCTCACTTTAAAGTGTATAATTTAATACCTAAATATTGTTAAAAATTATTAATATTAACTATTAAACCATTAAAATATTTTAATATTTAATCTGGTATTACATCACTTTAATATATCACACACACACACAAACATATATATACAAAGTAATATTATTAAATATGACTGTAACCATTAGAAGATTTATTATGTATATTACTAGTATTTTAATACTTAAATAGGTTATTACATATACATCACTTATATATAACCCACATACATAAAATATAATGCCTAAATATTTTTAATAACAATAATAATATTAATTAATAATTACTAAAATATTAAAATACTTAAGGGAACATACACAAGTTTTATTTTTTATAAAATTCAGAAAACCACCGGGGCCTAGATTTTTGTAAATAGTTGATACTACTACTAATTATTATTATTATGTAATAACTAAATATTATTATTATTAACACACATATGCTGTTATTATTGACTAACTACAATACTAAATACTAAAATATTGAAACCTCTAAGTGAACACAATTATTGTTTTATTATTATTTGTTATATAAATTTTTAAATAATTATTAATATTTAATATAATTTAGGTATTACATTACATTATATATAATATCATACCTATATATTAATAAATATCATTTTCCTAAAATAAACTATTTTTTTCTAATGAAAAAAGATAGGGGCCACAGTCAAATCTTACATGTCTCTCAAATGATGAAAAAACAAAACAAAACTGTTACTCAGTGACACGTGCCCCCAAAATATTACATTCTCTAAAAAAAATGAATCAGATTTCGCCCATGTACGAATGCTGTTTAGGCCCAAAATCCATTTGAGCATTGTGAAGAAAGTGTGTTCACCTGATCTTGTGGGTCGTGTGCTGCTCTCCTCTGTCAAAGTGTTGGGAAGTGAAGAGTTGTGTTCCTCTTTTTTGATGCACTCATCTGCAGAGCTAAAAACACATGGCACCATGTTCAAGAACAATGCATCAAATACTAATACCTGCCACACTGCCAGCCTTAAAGTTTGGCTTCACTGACCTGCTACCCATAATGAGCTGCCCTCGGGCTGCACTGCTCTTGTTGGTGGATTCTGTAGCCATGTGGGATGGAGTCTGTGAGCTGCTGTCATTCGCTCCGTCTGTGGAGTTCAGCACAATGAACTTGTACTTCTTCCAGTTGCGCACCTTCTGGACACTGATGGAGCTGGGAGGAGACGCCGCTCCTCGACTGCAGCTGCTGGACTCTGCGGGGGAGTTGGGTTGGCAGTCTGATCTGAGAGGACTCTTGGGGCCGCTGGTGTGACACGGCTCAATGTTCTCCACCTCTGAATTCAGAAGCGGAGTCTTCCTGTCTCCCTCGGTTGGAGCTGAACGGAAGAGCACAGATGGACGGTTCCTCTCCTCTCTGGCCTCCGTGGCTCCTCCGTTAGTCTCGGTCCGAGCCGAGGCTCCGCTGTCTGGCGGGGAGTGCTGCTGGCGGGCTATTACGCCCGTCTTTGGGATCTGCCAGAGCAGGTTTGTGGTGTTGGAGGTGTCCATGGGGAGAGGTAGATGTCTGTAGAAGCGAGAAGGGCTTTCGGTGGAAGTGCTGACTGCATAGTGCAGACTGGGAGGAGCGTAAGTGCTGAAGTTCACGCTGGATTGGGTGTTCAGGGCATCGCTGAGGATGAAGGGAGCGTCTGAAGATAAACAGCCGTGATTAACCAGCATCTCTGCTCTGCTCTGCTTTACACACAAGCCCCTTTAAGAAAACCAGCAGATGAGTTAGTGATAAATAACAGTGTCCAAGATAAAGAAAGGAAATCTAAGGGCCAGCTCTGTAATCATTGTATTCTTATTGGTTTCTTTTTGTTTTGAAAAACCTTTATACTATTTTTAACCATCGTTTGATTTAACTTTAACAAATGTCATGTGGTGTAATCATGACAAAAGCAAAACAATATTTTTTACACCTTTAATATATGCAAGAGTACACGTTAAAATGTTCAAAAAGTATAAAGAAAGTAATAAATATTATAATAAATAAAATATTATAATATAATAAATCTTAAAAAAAGTATAGACACAGTATAATATAATTATATAAATTTTTTATTATATATATATATATATATATATATATATATATATATTATATATATATATAATATATATATATATATATATAAATGATGATGCCATTCTATTTAATTGATATATTCCTTTAAAAAAAAATTTCTTCATTATGATATCAGGAAAGTTGTATCACCCTCATTTTTTTCTATATGCAGCCCCTCCCCCAAAATAAATATATTTAAAAAATTTAAAATAAGCTCATCATATATATGAAGTTAACTACATTTTTAATGTATTTGTCAATTAATAATTCAAATATTAAGTTATAATTAAAAAAAAAAAAAAATAAAATCAGTGTCACATGTCTGTGTTTGAATGTTTTTGTGCCTTTCTAAGCCCTCACCTGGAATCTATGAACCTCTGGCATGTGTCCATCACATGCTCCATCTGTAAGTATGTGGCTGTGTTGAGGGTGGCTATAATGAAGTTATCTTTAAGCGTGAGGCAAGACGTATACATGAACTCCAATAATATGGCGAAGCCATCGGGGTCAACCTTTGGATCTAAACTTATGATGCTCAAGGTGCTTTTATAAGCATCTGCAAACATGGAGTAGAAGAGGCCACTGGGAAAAAACAAGATGCAATAAAGACGTCACTTACTGTGCATGTCATGTAATTAACATTTTGCAAAATGCAAAAATCATAGCACTACCTGCATGCCATCAAAACTGTCTTATGGGCCCGAAACTGCTGCCCACCGACCACAATGGTGACATCGGTCAGGATGTTTCTGCTGCGGAGGCGGTTGAAGTTGAACAGCACATCACCAGCATGGCGAGTGAACTTAATGCACCCGTCTGCTGCACCTGACATTGTTCCCCTGCACAAAAAGCATTCGGAATCAAGTAAAACTTTTGAATGAATGAATGAATGAATGAATGCATACATGCCCACTTGATTACTAAACTTTTAAAAATTAAGTAAAGATCATGTTCCATGAAGATATTTTGTAAATTTCCTACTGTAAATATATCAAAACTTAATTTTTGTTTAGTAATATGCATTGCTAAGAACTTCACTTGGACAACTTTAAAGGCGATTTTCTCAATATTTATATATTTTTTGCACCTTCAGATTCCAGATATTGTTATTCCTAACAAACCATACATCAATGGAAAGCGCATTTAGTCAGCTTTCAGATGATGCATAAATCTCACTTTTGAAAAGTGTACCCTTATGACTGGTTTTGTGGTCCAGGGTCACATATATAGTATAGTTATATCTAACAGGCCACATTAACTTAAAATCTTCATCTCAAAACTGAAGGTGTGCAAGTTTAGTCAAATGAACACTAGATGTCCACAAAGTTACAATGTTGCAAACTGAATCTACGATCTAAATTTAGATTTTGGCCTAACAATATTTTGTATGAAATACAATACTAATAATTATGTCTCTAAAGTCAACATTTGCTTTGGGTTTGTTAATTTTATTTAATTTCGAAAAGTTCTTCATTTATAATAAGATCTCTAATTGATGTTTAACACATATGCACACATCCTGTAAAATTTATACATACTTTTAAATATTTAAAATCCTGCTATATTCATATAATTTTAATATTTACTATATGCATTTGACTTGAGAGACAAAGTGTGCAGACAAACCTAGAGAGCTGCCTACCAACACAGCTTCAAACAGCATTATTTATGCTTTTATATTAGAGACACGATACCCCGAAAATGCCACCTAAGTAGGCAGCTTACTTCGAGACACTTCAGTCACGAAATCGACGTACTTAAGCTTTTGATATTAATTCAGAAATTCTGCATCACCTTTGCTCTGAAGAGGGAAAAAAAAACCACATGCACTACCTTGCATTTAGACAAACGTCACTATCTATAGGAAGCAGTAGGCTTTATGATTTAAGACACTTCCCCGTGAGTGACACTTCTTCATATGGTATATCAAACCTTATATTGACTCAGTATTATGATGACAAGGTTATGAATAAAATCCATATGAGTTGACTCTATTACAGGTGTTTGGAAACGAGCGTTTCGATTTGATACATTAATGTTTCAGCGAAACAGAGACTACAGTACACATAATCTCACGACATTAAAACGCTTGCATGCGCACGCGATCAAACATAAAACATATTCGCATGCAGGATTTAATAACCATTGATAATTTATTACATTTTCCATGAAATAGATACATTTGAGAGTTCGCCAGCATATAATCACACGCGCATGAGTGAATGACAAATTGAGAAAACCTATGAAAAATAATAAAAACAGCAATTTTGACATTTTAAATGTAAGATCTATACACGTCTATACTGTTTAAGACCACGCAGGCGGTCTATTACAGGGAATAAACTTAGTTTCCCTCCCATGTAAAGTTGCATAAACCTGTCTTTATTATACAATTCGGAGCTTCCCAAATCAGCTTAATCTCACTGAATCTAACGCAACTCTACAGAGAGTGAAACTGACAAATGAGCCGAATAAGATTAGTCGTAATTAGGCCGACAAAAGTCGAGTTGCGTAATTAACACGACAGCTCTAAACACAAGAAAGTAGTCTGGTGTAAAACAAAATAAAAAAACGACTATAGAATTAACTCGCTTCTTTAGAGCGTCTCGTGTTTAGTCTAGACTTTTTGCTAGATAGAATAAAATCACCTGGTGTATTTTTCTTGGAAGTGTCCACCGAAGACAGTTCTTGGAAGAACTCTTCTGAGAAGACGCACTTCTCAATTCTCGGAATTTTACCAGTGGACTGTACCACTGAGACTCCAGAGGGGACATCCGGACACCCTGTCATCACGCTCCTGCGGGGCTGACTTACTGCTTATCAGAAACATCATGCAAGTCTTTCTGAAAGCTTCACGACTAACGTGCATGCTAGATGTTATTGCGTTTAGCACCTTATTTATTATCATTGTCGGAGTAATTCGACTCCACGCCTCTGTATGTGGTGGTTCGCTCCAGAGACGCGGTCTTAATCTACGTCACTCGTCGTCCCACCCTACAGATCCGGCAGAAATGGTTCCTCCCGACGTGACCCGTCCATTATAATGTGTATATTATGTCATGTTGAATTAACTCAGCTATTGTCGTCATAAGCTGCATTTAATTCTTGTGAAGAATAAATCACTTTGAAATCACACGGAAAAACCAATCTATTTTTATCTGTCCGCGATAAGTTTACTTTTCATATCATAATGATGACAGTAGCTGTTTGATATTCTTCAGTTCTAGGTTAACAATAACGCCACAACATTATAATATTATTATTACATTGTTATTTAACATTTTGGGAGTTGTCTGTTTCATAAAAGGTTGAGACACTTCTTTCAAATCAATGAGTTTGTGGTTTTGCTCAGTTTATAATAGATCAAATCTCGAACCACTTGTCATTGACTGTTTGCATTATTTGCATCTGCTAAATAAATAAATAAATAAGAATGAAACATAAACCTGTTAAAATATCTTTTTTTTCTTACAATAATATATGTATCCACATATATTTTAATGAGTGTGGCAGCATTATAATAATACTGTAATATCATGGCAAACAATGCATTTTGATACTTTAAGGTATTATATCTAAATGTCATATATATATATATATATATATATATATATATATATTATATATATATATATATATATATATATATATATATATATATATATATATAGTGGATGAATTTTCTCTTTTTAACATTGTCCTTTTCTAATTACATGCTCTCCAAAGTAATATCACAAGTTCTGGGAGGTCGCAGATTGATTACAGCATAGAATTAAGATGGTAACTGAGGCAAATAAGGTCTCTTACACACACACACACACACACACACACACACACACACACACACACACACACACACACACACACACACACACACACACACACACACACTTAAACTCATGACTGCTTCAGCATTGTACTGTAACTTAACACTCAACAAAGCAGCTATTCAGGACCATAACAGTGCACACAGCTCTCAACACTATTTATATATCAGTCCCAAAGAGGTACTGGAAACATGCACATTTCGGTTGTGTCAGAGGTGTACGCACACACACACACACACACACACACACACACACACACACACACACACACACACACACACGCGCACACACATATACAAGTAGCATGTTAGTAATAACAGGCATAATGAAGCGCTGAACGATTGGCCTAGAAATGTCTGCAATGCCGAGACAATCATTACAGTGTAACGCTTTGATATTGCACATCTTCCTGACAGTTAAGTGAAGTTCTGTATTGCTTCTGTATGGGAAATCGTTTTTGAAGTTCTTTCATTGTGAAAGGTTGGCAACATGTCATGTATTTTAAACCTCATTGTGAAACTGCCCCCACCTCTCACACATCCAAATACACGCTTCCTCTTTCTTCAGAAGAGGAACGTGCCCTATCGGAAATAAACGCTGCTGTCACAGACCTATCATTCTCAGATGGACGATGACTTTTTCTAGAGAATTTCGCGTTACTTTTATTCGGATTGCAGTGTTTTTGGCTTTGTTGAAAGTGAATGTCCGCCTTTTCTTCAGAAACATGAACAATCGATTTATTACATATTTACTGGCAGGCCCAGCTCACCCCACCCAGGATAATATACTTTTTGTATGTTGGTCACCCTAAAAAAATGTTTTGGCCCATCTCAGAATTAGAGTCAAGTCTGTTCTGCACTCATTTCTTCAAATAGACCGTTCTGATTTATAACTCTAGTTGGAATGCTAAATGAAGTTATTTTTTTTATCAACATAGATTGAATACATTTCACGAACACACACATCAATATACTTGTCAATGGCAACAATGCTGTATCATTTTTACTCATCACTATCACATATCAAAGACACAGTTCAGAAAATTGAGAGGCTGTTCCAAGAAAAGCATTCATATACAGGCCATAGATGACTCAGTGACTGTCATGTAGTGTGGTTATCTCAGTCCTTCAGGTTTGTAGTGATCTGCAGGGCTGCACCTACAGTGGTGTAAAACCTCATCGCACACTTCAGAGTGAAGACCTCGCTCATTGACAAACACACACAGACCCTTAATTGTCTCTCTTTAGCTTCGGATAAAACACAATTTGAGTTGAAATATGTGTGAAAGTGTTCCTTTACATGTTCCTTTTGTTCTGGCTGTCGGTTGTGTCAAAACATTTCAAAATTTGAGCTTTGTGGCTTGTAGTCGATGTCTATTAGCTTAGCATATATACTAGTGCACTCCTAGACATTAGTTACAATATATATATATATATATATATATATATATATTATATATATATATATATATATATATATATATATATAAAAAAGGAAACCTATATGACTATACTGTGTTGCACAAAAGAAGATATTTTGAAAAATGTCAATAACCAAACAGTTTTGCTTCCTGTTGATAGAAGAAAGTAAGTCATACAGGGTATGAACAACATGAGGGTGAGTAAATAATGACAGGACTTTTGTTTTTAGATGGACTTTGCCTTTAATAAAAACTTTCACCCGGTGATATAACTTTTCACTGCTCTAGAAAATACTGCATGTCATTTATTGTAGCATGGGATCATTTCTGTACACAAAACATCCATTAAAGTTACCACAAAATTAAAGTCATGGCTGTTATAAAGGTCATTTTATAACAGTACTTTGATGTTATGTATATGCTAAATATTTACAACTTAATTTACAGGTATACATTCATTTTGTCTCTTCTGAGATGAATAATGAACAATCAAATACTTTCCAAAACGATAATTTATTCACCTCAATGCAATCTGCAACCAACAAGCAAGTAGCAAATCCATAGCTAAAGCCTATTGGCTACTTACGATGAGCCTTTCAATATGTTCCTGTTTCAAAAGTAAAAGATATTTCAACACATCAACACGCAGGACACACGCTTTCACAGGGTCTTGGAGCTGGATCCAGTTCACACACCTGCACTGCATTTTGCACCTGTGTGTACTTTCAAAACGTGTGTCGGTTTTCTCAGGTCAGGATCGATTCAGCACACATGACCTCGTACTGGAAACATAAGGCTCGCTTTGCTGTGGAAAACTACTTAACCAAACAGATCCAGAAGTTCACTGATCTTCCATGGAGTATGTTGACCTTAGCCTCAGTTCAACAGTACTGAATCCATGCATGAGGGGTCGAGCACTGCACCTAACTACGGCTGACTTTTTAATGAATCTGTACTGAATCGCATTGTTATTGCTTTGATAGTTGAACAGTACTGTTCGATTTAGTGACATTTACAGACATTTACAAACAGGGATAATTCTTCCAAAAAAGAAAATTCTGTCATCATGTCGATCCAAACCTTTAACATTTTCATTCATCTTTAACCCACGAATGAAGACATTTTTATGAGGATGAGGAGAAACCCCCTTCACAATTGTAGAGCGCTTTGAGTGCTTAGAAAAAAGCAGAGTAGCGCTATATAAATGTAATGAATTAATTATTACTGATGTCACATTTTAACAACGTCCTTTCTGGGCCTTAAATGTAGTAGTTCCCTTGCTCTCTGTGGAGGGTCAGAGAGCTCTTGGATTTCATCAAAAATAATTGTGTTATGAAGATGAACGAAGATCTTATGGGTTTGGAATGACATGAGGGTGAGAAATTAATGACAGTATTTTTTTTTTTTTTTTTTTTTTTTGGGTGAACTATTCCTTAAATACAAATCTACTAAGGAGACATGATAACTTTATATAATTTAATGAATTAATTAAATTAGAATTGAATCAATTCGATGAACAAATTTAAGCTTTTACACTCTTAAAAATAAAGTTTTTTTTATTGGAAACAGTGGATGCATGATGAACATGTCTTTATGAACTTTTTGAAGAGTCAAAATTTCAGTGTAATTGATTTTCAGTGGAGCGTCATAAATCTTTCAGGTTTCATTAAAAACATATTCACTTTGTTTTCGATGATAATCAAAAGTCTAACAGTGACATTTTTGAGGAACTGTCCCTTTTATGAGTTTTCCAAAAAAAAAAAAAAAAAAAAAGGGTCATGTTTTTCACAGGAAGGTGATTAAAAAAATAGTTTTTATTCAGAAAGTAAGGTGTTTCCCCCTTATTATTAGTGTTTTTTTTATTTTTTTCTAAAAGGCCACTATTGCTCATTCTTATTGGGTTTTTCCCAAAATCCCTAAGTATTAAACTTTGGCATATAAATCATCCTGCCCCGTTTTTGCTACAGATATTAATCATACGCCAAATCATACGTCAAAATAGATTAAACTGATTTCTATCTTTATCCCTCACCCCCTTCTATGATTCTCTTATTTCAGCTCCTGATCTGATTACTTCACTTTCTCCTTCATCCAGCACTGCCCCACCTCACCTCACGCTGGTGTGACATTTCTCCGCCTAAACATTTTAATGATGCAGATCCAATGCAGCTTAGCAAAGATTTACAACAACTTGTAACAGTCAGCCAAATCGGTTAAAGTTGCCTTTGTTAAAATAGGGTTAGATCGTACTGTGTGAGGCTGTGGGTGTCAAAAGAATGAGACAAACAACAAAAATATATTAGATAAGAATGGTGTATTTACAATGTTCACATGAAACAATTTCCAAATGATAAAAAAATAAACATGTTCTCTGAATCTTTTGTATTAGTCTGAAATAGTAAAATTAGCTACCTTTCAAAACTTTATGGTTGGTTTAATTTTTTAATGTTTTTCGAAGAAGTCTGCATTTGCAATAGGAATTATTGGGAATAGACATCTTTTGTAACATTATAAATGTTGATAATGACACTTGATCAGTGTAATACAACCTTGCTGAATAAAAATATTAATTTCTTTAAAAGATTAAAAAAACTGATAAAGTCTATGCAGCTGTGCCATAGGTGTCTTTTTTCTGTTGTATAATTTTTAAAGGAAATGCCGATAGATAAGTCATTTCATAACAAAAACGAACACTGACAACAACAACAGTATTAATAAAGTCAGAAACCATCAAAACAATGATCCTATAACAGTAATGGCATAATGATTCATAATGCTTCATAATTCATTCATTCTGGGAGCCCATAAACAAATCTGCAGCAATTTTCAATATGAAACTGTTTGTTCAGACAGCTCTTTCCCTGTATACATGCGTTATAAACACATGAAACATCACTATTATCGTGTAATTTAGTTGAGAATTGGTAACACTTTACATTCATTAACATGAACTAACAAATGAAAAACCCTTTAAAAAGCATTTATTAATTTTAGTTAAAGGAATTATCTAAAAATAAAAAATAGCTTGAAATTTACTTACCCTCAGGCCATCCAAATTTTAGGTCAGGTTGTTTCTTCATCTGAACAGATTTGGAGAAATGTAGCATTGCATCATTCACTTGCTCTGCAGTGAATGGGTGCCGTCAGAATAAGAGTCCAAACAGCTGATAAAAACATCACAATAATCCACAAGCAATCCACACCACTCCAGTCCATCAATTAATGTATTTTAACTTCATACCATTGCTTCTGGCCAGAGTCCATAATCTATAGTAATACTTTCTCCGATGACAATGACGGTGCTTGATCTGTGCATATTTCTCTCCTGATTCAGACAAGACACCTTTTTACTGGAGAAAGCAATTTTATGGATAGAAGACTTGTCTGAAGTTAAACATTTCAGCAAATTTTTATTTAACTATTCTTTTAATGTTAATTTTATCTTTTACTAATACATTAATAAAATTAAAAGTTGTATCTGTTAACATGGTCCTAACATGAATTAACAACAAACAGCTGTATTTTTATTAAGTGACATTAACAACAATTTATCAAATCACAAATTGCTAATTGTTAGATAATTTTAGTTAATTCTTTACCTAACATCATGGAACCTTACTGTAAAGTGTTACCTGATAATTTAATTATTAAGTAACTGACAAATATTATATAATGACATGCATGTATGAATAGTATATAATGACATGCATGCATGAACATACATAAAAAATAACTGAATCACTGTTGCATATTTCTAACAGTTAAGTATATGATCCTATGCATAATATTAAGTGCTTTTTGAAAGTTTTTATAAAGTGTTATCAATGCAAGACATCTACAGCCCTTCAGCAGTCATCGTATAGGCTCAGAAGTGATACGCTCAGCACTTGTTGCTTCTGCAAGTGCTCACTTCAGCTATCTTTAGCTCTGACACATCCATACTTAGAGCAAACAGCTTATCACTGGCCAGCGTTTGGTCATAAACCTGTTACACCATATATCACTACTTCCGCTTGCAGAGACACACCAGTATAAGCTCAAACTGATCATCTTTTTGATGTTATTCAAAGTGCACAGTGTACTTAATATTATATGAAGTCCAATATTGATCAGGAGGGCTGATTTGATGATAAACACAAATGCTCCATTTTGGTGGTAAATATCAGTGTTCTTGTATAGGCATCTGTTAGCGTATAATGTTTTGTACAAAGCAATTAAGGCGACATAGTGACTAGAAAAGAAGAACATGCAAAACTGGATCCCTCACCTAGGGCATTACAATCTGCAGTAGTATGTTGAAACGGGTGAGGCATGTCACAGCAGGTTGAATGCAGGGTATTTTCAGAAGGTGAACGTTACAGTAAACCCCACCTTATGCGTGAAGGTATCTGCCAAGACTGTCAGCTGAGTGAGGAGTGTATGGCTTTCTAGGAATGCAGTGCAGCACAGAGTGACACAACTCTTCAAAAACAAGAGCTCGACCTACAGCGGGAACCTGTTTTCATTGCGCCCCCTGGTGGACAAACAAACACATCTGAAATTACTCAGCCTGACTCGTCTTTACCCCTTTAACTGGATTATTAAATAAACATTCTCGAGCAGTTGTACCTCTAGTAACGATAACCTCATTTATGTTTGAAAGGACAACATACTTACAGGTTGGACCTGAAGCACTAGGCCCCACGATGTTTTCCACTGAACTTTGAGATGGAATTTCAACTATTGGATCGCGTGAGCCTCTCGGTGTTTCCACCCTCATTCCTACATCGACCTCATTTAAACGACAGTCTTCTGTTTGAAGTGTCTTTACATTGCCAAGGTTAAAAGGCATCATGCATTAAGGGTTCAAGAAGGGAACTCGTTTAATTTGGACATATATATATATATATATATATATATATATATATATATATATATATATATATATATATATATATATATATATATATATATATATATATACAGTACAGACCAAAAGTTTGGAAACATTACTATTTTTAATGTTTTTGAAAGAAGTTTCTTCTGCTCTTTAAGCCTGCATTTATTTGATCAAAAATACAGAAAAAACAGTAATATTGTGAAATATTATTACAACTTAAAATAATAGTTTTCTATTTGAATATACTTTTTTATGAGTTTTATTATGAGTGTTGGAAACAGTTCTGCTGTCTAATATATTTGATGAATAAAAGGTTCAAAAGAACTGCATTTATTCAAAATAAAATAAAAAAACATTCTAATAATATATATTCTAATAATATATTTTCTTTACTATCACTTTTTATCAATTTAACACATCCTTGCTGAATAAAAGTATTGATTTTATTTAAAAAAAAAAGAAAGAAAAAAAATTACTGACCCCAAATTACTGACCAGTAGTGTATATTGTTATTACAAAATATTTATATTTTAAAAACATAGCTTCTTTTTTTTTTTTTTTTTTTTTTTTTACTTTTTATTCATCAAAGTATCCTAAAAAAGTATCACATGTTCTGAAAAAATATTAAGCAGCAGAACTGTTTCCAACTTTGATAATGAATCATCATATTAGAATGATTTCTAAAGGATCATGTGATAATGATCCTAAAAATTCAGCTTTGCATCACAGAAATAAATGATAATTTAAAGTATAATAAATTTAAAAACAATTATTTTAAATTGTAATGACACATGCTTAAATTTGCAGTATTCAGGTTTATGGGCATGTATCTCTAAAACATCATTAAAGAGCACTTTGCTGTAGCAAATAAAACAAAGACCTCACGCCACTTTGTTAAATTAGCTGTATTTTGATACACCATTTGTACATCATCTATTTATTTAAAACCAACAAACCCATTTTGACAAATGGAAGTCTCTGCTTTCTGGGTCATTTTGCCTCATTTAAAAACTATATCACAATATTACATTTTTTTTTCTGTATTTTTGATCAAATAAATGCATGCTTGATGAGCAGAAGAAACTTCTTTCAAAAACATTAAAAATAGTAATATTTCCAAACTTTTGGTCTGTACTGTATATATATATATATATATATATATATATATATATATATATATATATATATATATATATATATATATATATATATATATATATATATTTTTTTTCTTTTTTTTTGAAAAAGAATGTTGGTAACCAAACAGTTGCTGGTGTTGTCTACCACAGTGTTTGGTTGTTCTTCAAAATATTGTCTTTTGTGTTCAGCAGTAGAAAGAAACTCCTACAGGTTTATTTTTATTTTATTTTATTTTATTTACTGGAACCCATTTTGACACATTTTTGGAATTTAACTTACAAAATTAACTTTTTCATCTCCTTTTTTGCCTTTCTGTCAATTTATGTACCTCTGTTCTGTGTTTTTTTTAAATGCACTATGCAGATTTTTCCAACTTAATAATAAAAATTAAAAATTAAAACATAAACTAGATTTAGGCCCTCACAAGACCCAGGGTACTGTGGTTACTAGAAACTCAGACTTTAGTTTAGTGATGTCAGTATTATAGTGTTTATCACAGATTTTTCCTAACTCAAACAGACAAACAAAATATAAATGTTCTCTCAGGTTGCCAGTAAACTAGCTTTTTAAGATTTTAAGAACTGCTAAGCTAAGTGCTGGTGTTGAAGGCCAGAGTGATCATGTAGTGGAACATATTTTACAACTTCTTGTCTATAAACATTGTAGATAAGGTTTTTATCATCTCTTTTGTTTCTGTGCCCTGCCTGGGTCAACAATAACAACAAATACGAGCTTTAGAAACGACACAGGGGAAAATCACACTTGTTCAGTTAAAAGAGCTTTACAACGAGCAAAAACTGTCCTTATTCCAGTGGCTGACTTCTAAATGAGTTCAACTCTCACATCCGCTCGTTCAAAAGCAAGCCACAGTGTCACTCGGTTGCTGCTGCTTTATGAACAACCGCATACAATTAATTGACACGCTACATAAAACCAATGATGCAAAATGAAAGGATAAGGTGTAGGCTGTATCTTCTGATGACTCATAGAAGTTTCCTTTAGGAATGACTGCAATTAAATCTAATTCGTGAACGTCTGCGCCAAATACTGCAGGATGGTAGGGTTATCCTGTAAACCGCAATGTTGTGTGGAAACACTTGGCAACAGAGTGTTTGCCAGCCAGATATAAATCGCCTCATTATGGTGCTCAGCATTTTAGGTCAAATTAACCAGGTTTAGGAGGAAGTAAGTGCTGTCATTATCCTGGTGTCACTCCATAATGCTGGTGTGACACATGCTTAAATTTGCAGTATTCAGGTTTATGGGCATGTATCTCTAAAACATCATTAAAGAGCACTTTGCTGTAGCAAATAAAACAAAGACCTCACGCCACTTTGTTAAATTAGCTGTATTTTGATACACCATTTGTACATCATCTATTTATTTAAAACCAACAAACCCATTTTGACAAATGGAAGTCTCTGCTTTGTGGGTCATTTTGCCTCATTTAAAAGGTCACGGAAAAAAAGTGCGTCAATAACACATAAATCACACTTTGAATGGTTTATAAATGAAGACGTTCCGAGGTCAGAAACAAAAGACTTCCGTAATCTCGACAGAAGGCACTGCTCTCTGTTTCCAGACATGAAGGTGGTGCTGCTGGCGGTGCTGTTGGTGTTGGCCGCGAGGGAAGACACGGCCCAGGCCCAGAAAGCTCTCAGACTCTGTGGCCGTGAGTTTTTTCGGGCAGTCGTCTACACATGTGGGGGCTCCAGATGGAGGCGGGGCCAAACCGAGGATCCCCTTAATGGTCAGTATATATTTGACTTGATCAGTCTTCATCCAAATGTAAGTGTGAGCAGAAAACAAGCTCTTATTGTTAGATTTTTGGTCGTTATTACTGTAACAACACCAACTACTGAAATTTTAGACAGTGTCCCAAATTTATAATATGTTATAAAGATTTAGTGGCCTGCCTTTTACAGATATATAATATAATATAATATAATATAATATAATATAATATAATATAATATATAACAGTATATATACTGCATATAATATAATATAATATAATATAATATAATATAATATAATATAATATAATATAATATAATATTCTCTGTCTACAGGGAAAGGCGTCAACATTCACGTAACCCTACACAGGACATGTGTTTTGGACAATAGCTGGATAATATAATAGAACATAATATGAAATTATGTAAGTGACATAATAATATAAAATATAATATAATATAATATAATATAATATAATATAATATAATATAATATAATATAATATAATATAATATAATATAATATAATAGTTTAAGTACCTATTGTAATACAACAATGCAAAAATTAAGAAATGGAAATGTAATAAAATGTAATAAAGATGACATGTTTTTAAAGAAAATATTATAAAATGATAAATATAATATTATAATCAAATCAAAATATAGAGAGTAAAAATATTTTTATGAATTAGTGCTGTCAAGCGTTTAATCACGATTAATCGTATCCAAAATAAGTTTTCGTTTACATAATACATGTGTGTACACTGTGTATATTTATTATGTATATATAAATACAAACACATGCATGTATATATTTAAGAAAAATTAATATTTAGATATACATAATAAATATACACAGTACACATAAATATATTATGTAAATGAAAACTTATTTTGGATAAGATTCTGATTAATCGTTTGACAGCACTATTATGAATACATTAAAAATAATTGAGAACAAACTTGAATCAAAACTCAGTAAAAAACTGATTCCAAATCTTTTGGAATCTAATTACATTTAATTACATTACAGTTACTTTGCATAACTAAATGTAGTTTTTAGCTTTGTAGATAGGAACTCACAAGACCCACTAAAATTATGCAAAAATGCAATCAAAAGAAAACTTACAATTAAATCTTGGCTGAATTTGGAACAGAATACTAAATGAATTCTACTCTTGCTATTTCTGTCATACAAAGTCATTGCAGAAATAGTAGAAGTCGCAGAACTGTGCTGATTCAATGTCAGCTCTTGTGCGCCACCTGCTGTAGAGACTTGAATGTTACATTCTGACATCCCCAAATCATCCCTTGTACAGCATGAACTTTGGAGGAAACAGAAATCATGTACAGTACCTGTCTTTTTTACACAGGTTATGAAGTTGGGACTGATGTGGAGTCACTGACCTCTGCAGGAATGGATCGAGTAAGAAGAGAGGCCTATGAAGCGCTGCCCTCCACGTGCTGTAAAGTGGGTTGCAGAAAAAGTGATCTTGTTCTCATGTGCTGAGAAACACTCCCAACATCGTCATCTTCTCTGTGCAAAATGCATTTAAAATATTGTTTTTCAGAGGGCTTGAATTACATAGAAACTCTCAAAGTTAAAATGGTTTTAAAATGAACATTTGAAAAATGTTCAGATGTTGTTTTCCAAGAAATTCTTCAAATGCAAAAAAAAAAAAAAAGTATTTATTTAAAATGAGGTAACATTTAAAGAGGACTAATACTCAATAGAAAGGAATGTTGTCTTTTTAGAGGCACTATTAAGGAAACAGTTCACCTTAAAATAAAAAAAAAAAAAAAAAAAAACACCCTCTGTTGTTCAGAACCCATAGCCTACTTTTTGCTGTCTGAAATATACATTGGGAATTGTTTCATTATATGCATATACTATATGTATACTTGGTCTATATGTGTCCCAAAACATAGTTAAGTGGTTAAATGTTTATGAAGTTAAATGGTTACGAACCTGAACTAATGTTTTTAAAAATGTTGTTAAAAAGGTTTAAATCTAGAAGCAGGTACAAATTCTAGATTAGAAAATCTGTATTTTTTTTTTATTATTATTTATAGTCTACCCAATATTGTATTTTATGGAATATATCCAATATCAGGAGATACCAAATGTAAAATTGAGAATAAAAGCATTTTGAACATTTTGTTTATTTGAGTCCTTATTTGTTGGGAAATAGCAATAAATACATTTTTAAATTCCTGAAAATTGATCCTGAGATTCACAATAACCTCATATTACCCAGTCCTTAAAGAAACACTAGGCCTATTACTGTCAGTCAGTGGTTTAACCTTTTAAAGTGCAGTCGCGTCTCCTCCTGGCGGTGTGAGCAGTTCTTCCGCTTGACAAACACGACTGAAGAAGAAGAAGAAGGAGGAGGAAAAACAGACTGAAGCATATAGAAATACAAACATGGCAGCTATGAGGATGATAAGGTAAGATCAACGAGCGGCAGTTCTTCAGAAAACATACAGCCTACGGCATGTTATGTTAAACAACTTATGAAACTAAAGTGTCAAATGTATAGGTAAATTGTACAAAATTAATTCAATTCAACATAGGCGTGATCTTTGAGCAGAGATCAATGTCAGCAGATTCAAAAAGTTGCAGGATTAAAACGATTATAACATTAATAGTGCATGGTGGCTACATTAAAGTTTTGTGCAACTTTTGGTCTCTACATGTAACATAGAGCGTTAAAAGTTACAATCCGATCCACCTTGTTCATAAAGAAAGATTTTTAACAATTAACCAATATCTTTTAAAACAGACCTACCATTATCTCCGAAGTTGTTGTAATGATATACGCTTCTGTAGAAGTCACAGTTCAGATATTTCAATTTAATTAGAAACAAAAACACATAAAAAAAACCATAATGGCAAATTCCCGATGAGGAACTACAGCGAACTACTACTCCCACGAAGCATTGCGAATGACGTAATCAAATCTACTTTATTTATTTTTTTATTTAATCGTCTGAATGTAATAATTGTTATAATAATTCACTAAGTGAAATAAAAGTGTGTGTATATATATATTTATTGCAAGTATAAACCATTAACTTCAACAATTTAGTAAAAAGTGTCTAATATATAGGTAAAATCTAAAGTGTGGGAATAACGTAATCAAATTGACTTAAATGTAATCATTTGTTAATAATTTTGGAGGGATTTTGAGACATTCAATAGCAATATTTAGCCAGTTTTTTCTTAAAAAAATGTTCTGAAAACAAATTTTGTTAGGGAAACTGTCTAATAAATGGTTTCAATGCAATTAAACCATCTTTTTTTTTCCCTTACTACATGTCTTAGTTTTTTTGAGAAGTGAGATATTGCCTCAAAATGAGTGTGTATGAGGGTAGAGATGAGGATGGTGCTATCCATCATCAGATCCCGAAAACATCTCCAAGCTCCATTTGTATGTCAGTGAGTAATAAATCCATGGATTACCCACCTGCAATGAGCTCTGACCCCAGGTAAGACAAAACACTGAAATTGAATAATTTAGAAAAGAAATACATCAATTTCACCGTCTTTAACATTTAACATTCATTGCAGTAATTTTCATTTAATCAGACATGAGGTACACACAACTGCATCCCCAGAGTCCAGCTGTGTGTCCTTGAGGAGTAGCGTTCAGCTATGCAGTAATAAAACAGTGACCTCTGATTTCAGGTAAATGAGAATTATGTAATACAAAAGGACACAAAATATATGACAAGTAAGTCATTTAAAAGCAGTTCAACAACAACAAAAAAAGAATCTGTCATTGTTTACTCACCCTTATGGTGTCAATCCAGAAGGACTTCCTCCTTCTTCCTTCCATATAACTCAAAAGGAAATGTTGTAGAATGTTTCTGCTCCTCTTTTCCATACAATTACAGTAAATGGGTTGGCCACTGATGAGCACAAATATGATTAAAAAAAGGTGTAAAAATACCATGATAATAGTCTGTATGAGCTGTATTGCAATTCTTTTGATAGCTTTTTGCTCAGTGATGAAAATCCTGAAAATCTTATAATCAGCTGCAGCTCTCGTTTGTTTATAATCAATTACGGTGTGCTGAAAAATGCTTCACATCTTTTATGGTGCATTTTTTGAGCTTAATGGACTACTTGCACTGAGCTTTGTGATGCACGTCTGTTTTCAAATATTATACCTCAATAGTTTCCAGTTATAATCCAGACATTTTCAGAGACACAAGCTGTATTAAGTATCTGTGCATGTAGTCCATAGCACATGTCCCCATTTTTTTATTGTATAGAAAAGAGTAGATTCAGTGCAAATGTGATGTTTGTGAGCCAATTCTGAAAGATTTAGTCCCTATGAGCTATGCATCAGCATTCATACTGTAATCAGACAGGTCATATCAGACACTTTAATTTTTTCTACATTCACACAGAGTTGAGGTGAATGAAGACTTGCAACAGGATTGTCAACAACCAGTGGATGATGTTCTACAAAAAGTTAAAGAGATTCACAAAACTGGCATGAAGAAAAAGTATGAGCACTTATTTGAAGTAGTCAAAATACAAGAGAATCGAACCCTACTGAACATGATTTATACACAGCTGTACATCATAGAGGGAGAATATGAAGGGGTGAATGAAGAACATGAGGTTTTACACATGGAGAAAACACCCAGAACACAAAACTCACAAGACACTCCAATCTACTCCAATGACATATTTGACCCTTCACTTAAACAAGCAAAAATAAAGACTGTTCTCACTAAAGGCATTGCTGGAATCGGAAAAACAGTCACTGTGCAGAAGTTCATTCTAGATTGGGCTGAGGGAAAAGCCAATCAGGATGTAGATTTCATGTTTGTGCTTCCATTTCGAGAGATTAACTTGGTAAAAGAGCAGAGGTATAGTCTTCACAAACTTCTTCTGACCTTCTACCCTGAGCTTCAATATCTGGACTCAAAGACTTATGCTGAGAGTAAAGTGGTGTTCATCTTTGATGGTTTGGATGAAAGCAGAATTTCACTCTTTTTAGACACTGACACAGTTTCTGATGTGAATGAGTTTTCATCGGTGGGTGTGCTGATGTCAAACCTCATGAAAGGAGAGCTGCTTCCCAGTGCTCTCATCTGGATCACCTCCAGACCAGCGGCAGCCAGTCAGATCCCCTCAAAATACATTAACCGTGTGACTGAAATTCAGGGATTCAATGACTCTCAGAAGGAACAATATTTCAGGAAGAGAATCAGTGATGAGCATCAACCCAGTAGAATCATCTCACACATAAGAAGATCGAGAAGCCTCCACATCATGTGTCACATACCTGTCTTCTGCTGGATCTCAGCCACTGTGCTTCAAAACCTCCTGAAACAAGATGACAGTGCAGAAATCCCTCAAACTCTGACAGAAATGTACATACACTTCCTGATCATTCAGACAAATGTTAAGAACCAAAAGTATGATGGGTCAGATCAAAAAAGCCTGCAGTCCAACAAAGAAGTAATCTTGAAACTTGCCGAACTGGCTTACAAGCAGCTGATGAAGGGCAATATCATGTTCTATGAGGAGGATCTGAAAGAATGCAGCATGGATGTCACTGATGCCTTAGTGCGTTCTGGGATTTGCACTGAGATCTTCAAGGAGGAAGCTGTGGTTAATGAGAGAAAAGTCTACTGCTTTATACATCTGAGTTTTCAAGAGTTTCTTGCTGCATTTTATGTTTTTTACTACTTTGTGAATATGACTATGGAGGTGCTGAGTTGTTTTACCGCACTGCATCGCTTGTTTAAAGGGGTAGTAGACAAAGCTTTAGAAAGTCAGAATGGGCAATTCGATCTTTTCCTTCGATTCCTTTTAGGCATCTCACTGGAGTCCAATCAAGGACTTTTATATGGTCTTTTGGCTCACACTGAGAGCAGCTCTGAGAGCATAAAGGAAATCACAAGGTACATTAAAGAGAAAATCAAAAAGGATCCCGATCTATCAGCAGATAGATCCATCTGCCTGTTCCACTGTCTGCTGGAAGTCAAAGATCAGAATCTGTACAGAGAGATCCAGGAGTTTCTGACCTCAGCGAAACACTCAGAGAAGAAACTCTCTCCTGGACACTGCTCAGCAATAGCCTACATGCTTCAGATGTCAGACGACGTGATGGATGAGCTGGATCTTAAGAAATACAACACATCAGAGGAGGGTAGAAAGAGACTTATACCAGCTGTGAGGAACTGCAGAAAAGTTCTGTAAGTGTTAAATAGTTATATTACACAATTAAATTTGTTTTTAAATAGAAGTATTCAGTTACCTGTTTATTAGTTTAAAAGTGTACTGTAAATAATAGTATTTTTTAAAATGGACAAATACATAAAAAAAATTACATTGGACAAATATTTCTATTTATCAGTTAGTTATTTTATTAGTTAATTTATTTACTTTTTTTAAATGAATTGATCATTTTATTTTTAAATGGTACTCCTTTTTTCCATATAGTTGAACCAGGAACAAAAAAATTTAATTGTTCAACCAACCTGCTTCTATAATTTGTAGCAAGCAGAAACAGTGTGAGAAAATAAAACATTCCTTGCATACTCAACCTGTTCCTCCTCTGGCCACAAGTAAATGTTATTTATGCAAACAGTGATGTGGGGTTAAATGTCTTTGAGCTATAAAATGAAAAAGTCAGCAAGGGTGAGGCTGTCCTCTGGTGACATGCAGAAGTACTAAATGCAGATGTACATTTTCCTATAACTAATACTGTTAGAGGTCCCATCAGTATCTCACAACCAATTCATACGTATTTTACGAGGTGGCTAATTCGTATGACCTCACTTGTACGATTTTGTATGGTTTTTGTGAGGGGTAGTTTTAGGGGCGGGCTTAGGGGTGGTCATAGGTACATCATATGAATTTGCCAACTCATAAAATATGTACGATTTGTCACAAAACACAAAATCGTACTAGGGCTGGTCCGAATATCATTTTTTGAGCTTCGAAGCTTCGGTAGTAATCAACACCAAATATTCGAAAGCTTCTGAGGAAGGTGGCTGAACATATTCTTCTCTTTAACATCATGTCTACACCGGACGCAAGCGGCATGACAAAATACAATAGAACATATTATGCTGTCTACACTGTATGCGGCACGCGCGGCTGACATATTCCCGACAGTAAACTGCTGCTGACGTAGTGACGCAAATTTAAATGATTTTCAACGCTCGTTTTGTCGCATCCAGTGTAGACAGACGCGACAGTTGTGTTTTATTACACCAGTGTAGACATGGAGTAATAAAGGCAGGAATCTCTGTGTGTTCATCTGTTTGCATTTTTATTATGTCGAGAACCGTTCATCCAATCGACTTCACGCATGGTGGGTGTGTTGCTGCGGACCCAAGGGAGTGCAGTGCCGCATTTTTGTGCAATATGGACGAATGAGAACTGTTTTGTGGGGGATGCCAGGTGTTTGAAAATTATTCTTTTTTTTTTTTTAGAATATTTGAATCTCAGAATTGAAAATCGAATGCCAACCCACCGAACAAATATTTGAATAATCAAATATTCTGGTCCAGCCCTAAATCATACGCATTCATACGAATTAGCCACCTAATAAAATATGTACGAATTGCCATGAGATCGGGTTGGAGGTCCAGCTGCCACTAGCACATTCAGCACAACATTCTACTTAGAACGTCCTCTTTTACCTTTGTGTTTGGTTATTTGAATAAAACAGTCTGGATTATATTCAAACATTCAAAAATATTGTGAATAATTCTAGACTTCAGCAGAAATATGTAATGTTAAACATGTTGACATATTACATTAAACAATTTATTTAAATAAAAAGCAAACTCATCAGTTGTGCATTTGTTATTCATTCAGAGGATTGTGTTTCCTTCTGTTTTAGGTTTTCTGGCTGTGATCTCATTGATCAGTGCTGTGAAACTGTGGCTTTAGCTCTACAGTCAGCTGACTGCCCCCTGAGAGAGCTGGACTTGAGTAACAATGACCTGCGGGATTCAGGAGTGAAGCTGCTCTGTGATGGACTGAAAAATCATACCTGTCAACTAGAAATACTCAGGTGTCTAGTTAAGGGACATTTCATCCAAAAAAATGAATATTCTGTCATCATTTACTCACCCTTATATAGTTTTTAAAAAAAAAATCTTCTGTGGAACGCAAAATATATTTTGAATAATGTCTCAATTGTTTTTCTGGGTGTTTCACAGTAATCTGATTTGATGGGGTTCCTTCCTCTAGATTGTCTGGCTGTATGGTGACAGAGGAAGGCTGCTCATACCTGACATTGGCTCTGAGTTCAAACCCCTCACACCTGAGAGAGCTGGATCTGAGCTACAATCACCCAGGAGATTCAGGAGTGAAGTTGTTATTAGATCTACTGCAGAATCGAGACATCAATTTGGAGAAACTCAAGTACCTGTTATTGCTATAAAATTGCATAAAATTTTGTTCCATTTTTAGGACTCAAAGGGCCAGTTTTACTAAAAAGGGCAAATTATCGCAATCCCATAAAATTACAGAAAAGAGTTCTGTGGGTGATTTACGGACAATGTGTGAAATAAAGAACACAGATGCAGCAAGATAAATTCCCATTATGACCAATGCAATCTACCAAGAGCAGCACAAATGAGAAACTATCACATACATGTAATGTGCTAAATGGGATTAAAAAAAGATTTTGGGGGGCATTAAATAGCACAAATACAGCTCATTGACTAGCACAAACCTTAGTAAATTATGTTGCTTAATTCATTTAAATGCTCTCCATTCGTAAATTCTGTGTCTGAAAGGAAATTTTTCACTTCGAAATCCTAACAGGAGTTTTTTAACACCAATAGAGGGATTGTGCTGGTCCAAGCTGTTAGGAAATCTGTCCCAAAGCATTATTGTACAAATTTATTACAAATACTACAACAGAACAGAAGCTGGGAAAGAGTAAAAAGGCATAAAGGGGCCTATACAAAGTATAAGTATATCAAAAATAAATACATGATAGTAATTAAATTCACTTTGGTTCAGGTGAGTTTAGTTTAGTATAAATTTAAATGTAATTTATGTTTTATGTCTTTATAGTTTGGAACATGGAGAACAGATCAGAATCACACCTGGACTACGGAAATGTAGGTACTCACTCAGACAAACCTTTTGTCACACTTGCTTTAAATATTTGAAATTGTAATGTTCCCGTATACCTTCTTGTATGCAGATTCATGTGATATCACATTAGATCCAAACACAACACACACTCAGCTCATCCTGTCTGAGGGCTACACAAAAGTGACATATGTGAAAGAGAAGCAATTGTATCCTGATCATCCGGAGAGATTTGAGAACTTTGAGCAGGTTCTGAGCAGAGAGAGTCTGTCTGGACGATGTTACTGGGAAGCTGAATGGAGCGGACAGGCTGTTATAGCAGTGTCATATAAAGGAATCAGCAGGAAGGGAGGAAGAGAATGTCGGTTTGGACTCAATGAAAAATCTTGGATTTTGTTCAACTCTGATAACAGATTTACTGCTTGTCATAATAATAAGAGAATTGACGTACCTGCCCCTTCACCTCCCTCTACTAGAGTCGGCCTGTTTGTAGACTGGCTTGGTGGCATCCTGTCATTCTACAGCGTCTCTGACACATTAACACACTTACACACATTTCACTGCACTTTCACTGAGCCTCTCTATGCAGGATTTTTGCTTGACTTGGGATCCTCAGCATCTCTGTCCCGTGTCAGGAACAACAGTCACATCAGACACACAACTGGGTGAATTTTTTAGAATAATTTGCTTTATTCAAATTCACACTTTTTCTGTCTTAAAAAATAATATGCTGCCATTATTCATGCACACTCACATCAAACCAAACTTAATGACATTCCGTCCTCGGTGGAACACAAAAGAAGGTATTATGTTAATTCACAGTTAAATTAACAGTTAAGACTGAAGCTAAAAGATGTAGCTGTTACTTTCGTTGGTATTTGAAGTATAACAGTATTGGTCTATTTATAATTGTTTTATTTATTATTTTTTATATTTTCGTACTTGTAAAAAGTGTTAACTGATGACTGTGCAAATGTAAGAGTTTTTTCAGTAAAATAATATATTGATGTTTTACTTAAAAGCAATTGCATGATTTTGCTGAAATGTTACATTTATTTTCATTTAAATTATTCTATACCATATTTTCATAGACTTCTGTAGCAGAGTTATTTTCTGTTAAACAAAACATGAATTAAAAATCGAGCGCAGCGTTAGTTCAGTCAGACCAAGGAGGCATAGGCTGTGACCAGCTGATGCAGTCAGCTATCAAATCGCTCCAATCACTACCATTGTCCTATTAGACACGGGACATATATACGTGGCACTACTGCTCGGTGAGTATGCTCAAATGGCTTGCAACCCTCCCTCCCTCCCCATTATAAGCATGAGCATATTACCGTGCACCTTCTGGTTGTCGTCTTCTTTGTTTCAGATCGCTAAGGCTTTCAAGTCCCGGTTGGCATGGACCTTACTGCTGAGAGACACCCATCCTCATAACCAAGCTACAGGGTAGACGCCCCCACTACAACATTTACACGATTACCACTGTTTTTTTTTTTTTTTTTTTACAATCTTTTTAAAAAAGTTTATATTATTGAAATTATTCTGTCATTTTCAAGCAGATAATTCATAACAAAATTCACAATTCTAATACTGACATTTAAGATATTGTTTTCCCACCAAACATGATCAATAACTACCTGTATGATGTTAATTACATTAGTTGGCTATTGTTAGTTAAAGGAAAATTACCAGAATGGAAAGTGAAATTGAAGATGCAGGAAAATTATATAAATTAATGATCAATTAAAACAATATAATATTGTTATATTACCAGGGGATTTTTTTTTTTGCTTGCAATATTTTGATTAAAGAACAGAAAAAAAATAAGAAAATTTAGAATATTTCTTAATTACATACAGAAAGTGTACACTAATTTGTGCAAAAAAAAAACTTAAGACATTTACAATGAGGACTTGAAAATGAACTGCACATATATGATGTCAGTTTCTTTTGTGTAAAATTATGTTGCTGGATCTTAATTAATGGCTTATTTGGTGAGGTTAGCATTTCTATAGCATTGAAGGGGAAGAGACTCACTGAGTTGATAGGTGTTCTCCATTTGCACCTCTGGCTGTGGAATATCATCATGATGTCCAGGCTCCTCCATGTAGGACACTGTGCTGATAGAGCTACACACAAACACAAATGATCTGATTCCTTCATCATCTATACTTTTATGTTGGCACTTTTCAACGTTATTATTTTGTTATGCGAGTTGGTAGATGTTAAGGAATGTAACTCACTCCTTAGTTTTGGCAAAAGTTTCTTTAGCTTTGACTTCATGACTGCTCAGAGAAGACAAGCTTCCGTGCTTCTTCAGGAGATGTGCTGCTTTCTTTTTCGCTAAATCATACATTTTATTGTTGAATATTGACTAAATTGTAAATGCTATTCTACAAAAACCTGAAAGACATAAAATTTTTTAAAACATTTGCATTGGTAAAGCACTAATAATTTAGAAGTCTATTAAAAACTTGTTTCTGTTGATAAAATAGATAGTAATTTAAACTCAAACGTATGTACACAACTTCATGGCAGCAAAATACACTTACCGCTTAGATGTGACTGGTTCCACAAATAGGAAATGCTCAGTGGCGCTACCAGTTTGTTGCCAAACGTTGCCTTGACAACAGAGGATTTCATTTTCTCTTTGAGTGGGATCCAAAGATAAGTGGATCTCCCGCCAATGAATTACTGTACGTTTAAATAGCCTAATGGAACATAATTTATTTGTAATGTTGTAAAGAGTTTTCTAATAAACTTCTACATTTAGCAAGAATAGATAGATTGATTATAAGATCAATTAAAGGTGAGGAAAAAACTGAAGGGAAAACAATTTGTCAATAAGTTCCCCAAATGTAGATGTTTAAGTTGAACACAGTGAGTTACTAGCAGCACTTCAAAGTTTTAAAATATAAAATTCAACCGATTTTGATTACTTTTTAATTATTTTTTTACACACAAAACAAACAAACAAACAAATAAATAGCTTAACTAGAACATGAAAAAAACTTCTACTGCACCTTATACTTACACTGCATTAAACTGATGTTCTTCCTCTGTATTTTTGTCTTGTTTTCCAGTGCAAATATCTAAACATTTATAAATGAGATATAAAATGTTTTCAAAACAAAGTGAATTTATGGAAAAAGAACAAATAGCCTATCTAACATTATCTAACAACTTCATTCAAAAGGGGATTTCAATTCCCATTTCATACCCCATTGACAGATATTTTTCCCTCTGTTTTAAACATAAACTCATTTAATTTTGTTCAGTTTCTCTGAAAACAAGACTTCACATGCTTCTATTTGCATCTCAAGTAAATATATCATGATTTAAGGATGTTTAGATATATATTTCATGCCATGACTTTATGAATTTAAGACTTTCTGCTTTAATTTAAGACCTTCTTAGGGCCTTAATTTGTGGCTGGTCAATGCAGAAACCCTGTAATTAGTGTTTATAAGATAAAGTAATAGTTATAGTGGAATTTGTGTGAATTTGTATTAATCATAAACATTTTTTTTTTCCTGGGACAAAATTCCACCAGTTATTATGTTGAACAGAGTTCAGATTGTTTGGTAAAACCGTGGTCTTTCTTTTTAAAAAAAGAAAACCAAAAATAACATACAAATATTTTGTCTAACCTATATAGTTTGCTGTACTCCCAATTTCTGAGAATATTTAATACTGGTAATTTTATCCCTGCAATAATAAATAAAAAAACAATTTGTTTAAGGATTTGTTTAACTGTGTATATTGTGTTTGGTGACAATAACCTCAACAAGTAGCCAAGAATGTTAAACATGAATTTCTTGATTTTATTTTTTAAGACATTACATTATTTTCACTTCTGATATATTTAGCATTTTCAGTCTCTATATTCTCTTAAAATCTGGGGAGAGGTTACTCTATGCATGAAATGTTTGCATATTCCATTTTATGAACGATGTATGAACAAGATGCAAGTTAGCTGACAAACACAATACCACAACATCTGTGGGATAAAAAGTAATAAATAGATTTTTTTTAATACATATAAAATAAGAGATGGACACATGTTTTAACTGGAATAAACCATCCACAAACAGCAGCTGTATTTCCATCCTTCCACTTTTAGGGTTAAGGTAAGGCCTCCAAACCACCTAAATAAAGTACACTTAAAGGGTTAGTTCACCCAAAAATGAAAATTAGCCCATAAATTACTCACCCTCAAGTCATCCTAGGTGTATATGACTTTCTTCTTTCAGTCGAATCCAGTCGGAGTTATATAAAAAAATTGTCTTTGATCTTTCAAGCTCTTTAAGGGCACTCAGCGGGTGTTGCATTGCTTCAGTCCAAAAGAAGTTGAATAAAAAGCATCCAATCCATAAAAAAAAGTGTCTCACACAGCTCCGAGGGGTGAACAAAGTCCTCCTGTAGCGAATCGATAACCATATTTAAAACGTAATAATCAATTTAATCTAGCTTGCACAAACAGAAGCAGCTCCGGGCGGATGACATATGAGGTCAGCTTTGCACATGCGCCGCTCAGAAGTGACCCACGGGAAAACGCAGTGTAGAGATCAAAACAAAACAACGGTCACGAATTAGAAGTACAAAATGAGGATTTGTAAAGAAGAATGTCAGAGGATTTCGATATTAGCCAAGAGGAGACTGGTTTTCCTTTGCTAAAGTAAGGAAACTTTGCTTCCTTTGATCCTGTAAACAAACATTGGTTTTCACGAGACTCATCAGCACATGCGCAACACTGACCTCATCATCAGCCCGGAGCTGCTTCTGTGTACAACTGTTGGCGCAACCTAGATTAAAGTGATTATTACATTTTGAATATGGATATTTTTTTTACAAAAACGCATTGAGTCACTACAGGAGGAGAGAGTTCACCCCCCGGAGCTGTGTGAGACACTGTTTTTATGGATGGGTGCTTTTTATTTTTCTTTTGGACTGAAGTAATGCAACACCTGGCATTAAACAGCTTGAAAGATCAAAGACAGTTTTTATATAACTATGACTGGATTCGTCTGAAAGAAGAAAGTCATATACACCTAGGATGCATTGAGGGTGAGTAATTTATGGGATAATTTTCATTTTTGGGTGAACTAACCCTTTAATGAATGGCAGCAATAATGTGACACTTAACTAAAACCAGGTTAGCCTAACCACATGACCAGGATTATTATCCAGGAATGTCATGTGTATTCCTAAATTATATCTCTATAACTAGAGATATTTTTTAGACACTGGAAGTATCTGCACACTTGGATGGATGGATACTCTCACAATTGTCTCACAAAAGTCTTGTGACAAAGTCTAAATAGCTCAGCAAACAAAAAGCATTGAGAATAAAGATGAACATTTCCTTACTTTCAACACAATACAGTACAAGGAAGTGATAAATGAAAGGATGTGATAAATGTTCTTCTGTACTAGTCAGTGCGGTTTCTTTCCCGTTTTCAACAATAAAAACAGTCTGAGCATTCATAATCCATTACAGAATAGGCATAAAATAAATTCCATGAACAAATTAATAAATGAAAATAAAGTGCCATCATGAAATGTAAATGCTAACAATAACTTGACAGGAAAGACACAGAAACTATATCCATTTGGATACATGTATAACAATTCCTATTTTACATTTTTACACATTATCTTTAAATATTGCTACAGTACAATGATTTGGGAAAATAAAATCCACATAGTGGAAAACCAAAAGGAAAACTGTTTATATTTGACCAATTCCTTAATTTTATTTCGATTTAAGGAAATCTGCATCCCTGACACAAATGGAGTTTCATTTCCCTAAAATGTCTATATAAATAAATGATTTAAAGAAATAAAAAAAGTAGGCATCACTTTTTGCATGAATTATGAATGTCAGTTACATCCATGTTTAAGCACTTCATTTAACAAAGGGCTACGGGCCAACTAGACAGAAGTGATGCACTCTAACATGCATTCACCAATAACATAAAATCAACATTAACACTGACACAAGAGGCATTTGAGATGATACCGAGGAGAATATTCTGTGAAAGCATGTCTCTGTATTTCTCTCTCATCATTTCTTACTGGTCTTTAATTGTAGCATGGTAAGACTTTACAATAAGGGTTAATTCTCTAACATTGGTTTTATGCATCATAAACCAATAATGAACAACATTTCTACAGCATTGATAATCTTAAAGTTAATGTTAATTCATAAATTTACTGGCATAGCTAATTCATATTTGCTCATTATTAAAGTCAATTTCTATGACTTGAAATGTTTGTAACGTTTGTAAGAAATCTTTTGTAACATTATAAATGTCTTTACTGTTATAATCTTTGCTGAATAAATATTAATTTATTTAAAAAAAACAGTAGTGTACAGTACATCCAGAATTTAACATTAACTTAGAATTAAAAAGGCTGTAACAATATTGTTAGTTTGTGATACCTAATGCAATAACTAATGTTAACAAACTGAATCTCACAATCTGTAGCATTGTTTGGGAGAGACCTCATGGTAGTTAAATCGTATTATTTATTATCTGTCAACATAACTAAAAGAAAACCAAACACTGCTGACAGGTTTGTTCAATATGTGAACCCTGGTATCATTAGATTGTAATATCACTAGGTGTGTTTGGTTTGGGGCAGAGAGAGAATGTGCAATAGTGAAAAAGAAAAAAATCCAGCGAAAAAAGTCCACGTATTGCATTTGTCCTGAAGTTTTATCATATACACACAAAATATTTACTAATATTCACATACACACACCCACAGAACGCACTGATGATATTCTACACCAGACATTATACGTGAGATTTTGAGTGCTGTATTTCAATAAAAACTTTTTTGAAAGTCTTTGTAGTGCCAAAAGAGCATTCTAACATCCCAGTCACAGTCCATCCTACATCACTGCGGCCGGGTCAGTTGTCTGCCAGATATTTACCTGTAGAATACAAAAAAGCCCATCTTTATATCAGATACTGCGTAAAAATTTACTTCAGGGTTTGTACAGATACTATAATAAAATTCCAGGACTTTTCAATTTTCAAACACTATTTTGGGGGTTTTCAAGGATCACAGTTGGCCCAGGGGTTCAAATGTTTACTTGCCCTGCCACAAAATAAATAAATACATTAAAAAATATCACAGCAAAAACTATTAGCCTAACAAATTAAAAGTTCAATCTTCAAGACAAATAGTCAGTAATACAATAAGAACAAATTAACTAATTACAAGCAACAGCACAAATGAATACAACAGAACAAAGATGCAAATGAAATAAACAGTTTCCAAGCAGGTCTACAAGTCATATTTAACTACAGAAAATTAATAATCAAATGAAAAATGTAGAAATTAAATATAGATTGATCCTTGTTAAAGCTACAAATGTTATTCAGTCAAGAGCAGTGAGTGATTTCTTTTTCTTTGTTGTTAGGACACAGACAGCTTCAAGTATATTATGCTGCAGTCACTTTAAAGGGATAGTTCACCCAAAAATGAAAATTTGGTGTTTATCTTCTTACCCCCAGGACATCCAAGATGTAGGTCACTTTGTTTCTTCAGTAGAACACAAACAAAGATTTTTAGCTCTCAGTCGTACAATGCATGGCAATGGTAACAGAATCTATGAGAGGAAAATAAAAACATGCACAGAAAAATCCAAATTAAAGCCTGCGGCTCGTGACGATACATTGATGTGTAAAGACACAAAACGATCGGTCTGTGCAAGAAACTGAACAGGATTTATATCGTTTTTTACCTCTGATTCATGCAATGGCCGAACTGTTAGAACTCTTGTGAACGCGCTTCACAGCAGCCTGCATCATCTTCTTCTTGTTGCTTTATGGCGGATCGCAGATTTATAAGTGCATTCAGTTTCTTGCACAGACCGATCGTTTTGTGTCTTTACACATCAGTGCATCGTCACAAGCCGCAGGGTCTAATTTGGATTTTTCTGTGCATGTTTTTTTCTCTCTCATAGATTCTTTTTCCATTGCCATGCATTGTACGGCTGAGAAACTGCAACGCCTGAAGCTAAAAATCATAATTTGTGTTCTGCTGAAGAAACAAAAGTCACCTACATAATGGATGCCCTGGGGGTAAGCAGATAAACATCAAATTTTCATTTTTGGGTGAACTATCGCTTTAAGACCTAAGGCACAGATCCAATATATCGACAGAACTTAAATCTCAAAAATTCAAGTACTTTAAGCACCTTGTAGGTACTGTAGATTTCATAAAAGACATACCTGCAGAAAACCTTTTTTTAACCAGGGAGAGTCTGTAGCCTGAACCTGCGAGTTGAAAATCACAGCCAGACAGAGTGCTGCCCTCACTGGTGAACTGCACTGCCAGCTGAGAAGGTCTGCTGGGACCCTCGGCTAACTGGAAGCGAGCCAGAAGAGCGCCTACCCCTGACACACAACGACAGGACAACAGATTTATATCCTACCAGAATGTTTATTCACACAGTACATTTGTTAACATCTGCATTGGCATATTTATGGGGTTAATAACAATGTCAAGACAAGTTCTGCACACAACCTGTTTTAGTAACTTGATCTGTGGAAATGCTGCCACAGGTATGCATGTCATATGTCATATGTATGTTTGTCATAGGGTTGTGCCTATAGTCAGAGATATCGCCTGTGGCTGATGCCTTTGACGACAGCAAGACAATTATTATTATTATTAGGCAAGTAATACTTCCTAATACTAATACTAATATTAGGGCTTATTTGTTGAATTAGATTTCTTTTCCAGTGTTTTTACAGTGTTGTGCATTATAACCATTCACACACGATTATGCTGAGCTTATGAATACAATGGCCAATCAGAGGCATTCACATGGGTCATCGCTAAAACAGCGGAGTTCCGATTCACGAATTCTCTTATCAAAAACAACAAAGTGCAGATGTACGTGCGTTGTAAGTATAAGAGATTTATTCATCACACAGTGTAGATTCACTAATTAATTTAACGAGCATAAACTCGCACTATGCTGAGCTTGTGATGATGTTCTTTGGTAACGTTAATGTAATGTTCTTTGTTCATTTTCTGTGGCTACTTTTTGAATAACTGAGTGCATACAATTAATTAAGCATTACAATTAATA
This sequence comes from Cyprinus carpio, assembly GCF_018340385.1. Lineage (NCBI taxonomy): Eukaryota > Metazoa > Chordata > Actinopteri > Cypriniformes > Cyprinidae > Cyprinus > Cyprinus carpio. The sequence goes on along the minus strand of NC_056598.1, from coordinate 705,245 downwards.
ACTTACAATGTTTCTATTAATTTTTTTATTCACGTTAAATACAAATTCAGTCTTATTAAAAACATTATGGCTGCTTTTTGGCTTATGCTGGAGTTAGTTCACTTTCCACCATTGAAACTAAGTTAAATAAATAATTAAATAAATTAGCACAATAATATTGTGCATCGGCGATCTCACAGGCTGACGATATGAAAATTGAGCATATCGCCCAACACTAGCTTGTCATCATCGTTTGACATTTAAACTTTGGCCTCAGATAGTGTAACAAAGTTTCTGAAACTGTAAAAACTGAATGAATATTTAATGAGGCAAGTACCTAGGCTATTTATGATTGGTTCTAGCACCACTGTTTTCAGCGATGACATATTTTTGTAGGCCAACTTGTAATTTCACCCAGCATCACCCCGTTTACCTCATCAAAAAAATCCCAATAGCAATTTACCATCAGCTTTTATATTCATGCATAAAATTAGCTCTTGCATGACTTCCACGTCACAATGATTGTTTCTGAAAACTCTTTCTATCTACAATTTGGAAAGTTTGAGTAACAATAGTTTGTAAGAGCGCGAGTAAAAACACAACGAAGATGTAAAAGATATTTAGTTAATGACATTCAAAGGGATAGTTCATCCAAAAATGAATGCGTCATCGTGGTACTCTTGTGAATGCACACAGAAGGCATGGTAGAGAAGAAATTGTTGAATAAAGTCCCTATTTTTGTTTTCTTTGCACACAAAATGTACTGAATCACTGATGTCACATGGACTAATTTAATGATGTCCTTACTACCTTTCTGGGCCTTGAAAGTGTCAGCTGAGTTGCTGTCTATGCAGGGTCAGAAAGCTCTCATTTCATCAAAAATGTCTTAAAGGGGTCATATGATGCGATTTCAAATTTTCCTTTCTCTTTGGAGTGTTACAAGTTCTTGGTGAATAAAGAAGATCTGTAAAGTTGCAAAGACTAAAGTCTCAAATCCAAAGAGATACTCTTTATAAAGTTTGAGAGTCGTCCACGCCCTCCTGAAACGGCTCGTTCCTTTAATGTCCCTGACACCCACTTAAGTCCCAGTTAATCATGGTATTCAATCACCTTCTTCAAAAATGAAAAAAGCATAAAAATTCATGAATGGGGTATTTCAGAGTCCTGCACGCAGGGGACCACTAATATTTGACGTAATGGGTGGGATATTATTTATAGCTGCCTTTTAATTTCATGCTTATTTGTGTTCACACTCTGTAGCCTGAAGACTGCAAAAAAAAAAGTAAAAGAGATTGGGTCGGGTATGGATATAAATTAGTGCAGCTTATGGATAACGGGTCTGGTGTTCTGTTAAGTACTGCAGGTGCAGGTTTGCCAAACAGGACCCTTGCAGGGCTCTGATGTAATGAGATAAAGAATAAAATGTGAAAATATATTTTGTGCATGTGTTCCGTCCAGACCTAATTGCAGGCATTTACCCAAAAGCACCCCCCCGCCCCCCAAAAAAAATTTCTTCATGATGATGTAACCGTAAGTTTAAAAAAATTATAACTTGTTTCTGGGTTTTAAGACATCTAAATTTACATTTGGTCATTTACTGTAGCAGACGCTTTTTTCCTAAGTGACTTACAAATGAGGACAATGGAAGCAATCAAACCAACAAAAGAGTGCTGGGACAAAACTCATTCTTGACGCAACTTTGACAAAAATGATTCATATGAGTTCCTGTCCTCTCACAGAATTTACTTGTTCTCAATGCCTGATTAAACATGTATATTACTGTGATATTTTGTTCTAAGCAAATCATCTTTACTTGACCATCTACCTCTATGATAATTTAGGAGTTAACAAAGGTTTAATTTGACTATTTGTATCTATGGTAATATAATGTGATATGTTCTTTAAAAAACCATTCATTAACATTGCCATGATTACAAAGAAAGAAAGAAAGAAAAAAAAAAACACTAAAAATGATCTTCTACCTTTCAAATTTCAGATTTTTTTAGGACACAGAAGAATATTGGACTTCATGACATTTTTAAAAATATCTTTTGTGTCCCACAGAAGAAAGAAGGTCAGGTTTAGAATAACATGAAAGTGAGTAAATAATGACAGATTTTACATTTTGAGGTGAACTATTCTGTAAGCATAATGCATAAATCCCTTTTGAGACTTGGCTTTAAATGTCAGGAGGATTTTTGTATAAATATGTTACATGACTCAAAAGTTGAGAAATATGAAAGTGCATTTCCATTCATTTATTTCAGCTTGTTTTGAGCGAACTGCAGTTAGAGTGAAAGCAGATGATAGGCCTCTGCAGTGAATGGAGACATTTATCTGCTCAGCTTGCAGAAAGAAAAGCAACTTGCCAGCACTTGTGCCGCCCGAACAGCCTTTCATTAATGACCTCAGCATCACCGAGCCGCGGTTCAGGATCTACATGATTTCTATAAAAATTCTAAAATTCCATTCAATGCTGCCATGGAAGTGTGTAATGCAGAAACAGCTAGTTGGGCTTAAGTCAATCTTTTACTTAGAGTAATTCAATTTACTACCATTAGGGCATGCTGCCAAGTGAACCACATTGTACAGTTGCCAACATGAGCTAAGCATTCCTGCAAAGCTGTTAGAGGGCTTCCCTTCCATCAGTTAATATCTAAAGGGCATTTACCTCCATTTTCAGACCTCTGTGAGAGCTCTGGGATCTTCCACGTTATTTTCTGCGTCTCTGGGTTTTAAAATGCAACAAATGGGCAAACATCACTATACAACACCACACTTCTGTTGATTTGCAATGTGATTTCCTTGCCAGATCCTCACCAGGTGGCAGGTGGGAGCATAGCCTGCAGTTTGTTCACGCCGCCGTCCACAGCTGCTATGAAGTGGATGTTGGTGAGCGGTGTGGGTGTGGGCATGGCCTCTGTGTTGTATTTATAGTCTATCCTGAGGTCTGTGCTGCTGGCATCACCACGCCAGCTCACCGCAAGGTTCAGCGGAGTGGACTGGATGCCTTGAGTGAACACCTGTGAGCACAAATCTCAAATATCACACACTACTACACAAACATCCGAGAGGACGACCAGGTTCGGATTTCAGTGATATAGATACTAACGGATCATGCTCAAATATAAAATCTCACCTGGTACTTCAGCATGTCTACGTTGTAATAAGTGGCCTGTGGCCTCTGCTCAGCCACTTTCTTCAGGTGACTCAACAAGTTTGACATATTGACCCAGAACTCCTTCGAATCACCTGTAGGTGGTGTGGTGTCGCTGCAGGACAAAAATATTTGCAGAATAAATCTCACACAATATTAATACCTTCTAGATGCAATATTATATTCACTAAACTAAAACTTCACAAAAAGTATTTAAAAACATCAAATAAATCTGTAAAATGATCACTTTTGTTATATGGTTAGTTAGCTGGTTATAGACTGATGCAGATAATCTCAAAATGACCAATATAGGGCCAATTGTTATTGGAATGGACAATATACATCTTTTATTACATTTATTTATGAAAAACAATTCAGAATTATTGGTCAAAAACAGCAGTTTAGTGGACAGTGGAACCAGTCATAACTGGTTTTTAAACAATTAATCAACTGACCTAAGACATTCAAATTTGTTCCCAAAAGTTCTTTTATATGCAGTAAAATATCCTGAGCATTAAGTTAATGCTGCTTATACAGCAGTGTTATTTCAGTATTTTTTAAATACTATTACAATATTTACAGCATTGATATTTTCAATTAGCATTTATTTTTATATTTTCATTTTATTTTAAGTTTTAGTAATGTTTAAAAAATATTTCTATTCAGTTTTAATTTATTTAAATGTCAGCTTTAGTTTTTAAAATGATTTCAGCAGGGTTCCTACACATTTTCCATTTTAAAATTCCAAACTTTTCCAGACTCAAATTTCCAAACCTCTCAGTAGATTTTTGTAGAGCCCCACCGATATATAGTTTTGCCGATATTATTGGCCGATATGAGCCTGTCGCAGATATATCATATCGGCGAATATGCCGCCAATATGAATTTGTTTTTTACAGAACACATAACGCAGATGAAATGCTTCTAAATGGTGTAATTACTTAGCTTGTCCAGCAGAGTGCACTCCATTGTTTGCTACTGGCAACTCAGGTCAGCGTAGAGATGCATAATTTCATGGAATTTGTCTTATTTTTGATGAATAAATAAAAAACAGTACACTTAAATCAAATCCTGATATAGACTAGTGTTTGTGAATATTAAACCTCAAACAACTATTTTAAATATGAATCCTCATGTTCTACATGTTCATTTGATTACCAGAAAATACACAACACAGAATTTGTGAAAAAATATTATTATTATTCATTATTATTATTTATTCATTTTAGATGTTTACATTTGGAAAAGCTGGGCTTCCTGCATAAATCTGCCCCTGTTGGTTTGGCAGTAGTTCGCTTGCCCTACACATTTACCTTGTTTATTTTCTTAATTCAAGTTATATATATTTTGTTCTATTTGTTCTATTTGTTTTTTGTTATTTATAAGTGAAGTGAAGTTTACTGTCAAGTGCACTGATGTCAGACTCATTTTGAGTAATAAAGTTTATTGTTAAATACCCTGCTTCCATTTACATAGGCCTATTTGTAACATAGTGACACACAAGTGTTTAATCACCACATTTGAGCTATCATTGCAAAAAATGTGTTTATGCAGGGCCGCATTAAGACTATAAGGGGCCCCTGGGCTTTACCTCTTGAGGGGCCTTTCCAGGGCTCGACATTAAGGACTGCCCGATTGCCCGAGGCTAGTGTGAATGACGCTCGGGACAGTAGACAGAACGGTCACTTGCCCGATCGGGCCAGTGCTGTAGGGTGTGCGTTATATGTAGTCTATGATATCGTAATTGTTGATTTAACGATCTGATATTATCGAGAATGCATCTCACTTTATAAAAAAACAAAACAATTTTTTTTACATATTTTGCGCCGCGGGTTTAAATTTCCAACTAAAACACGGTAGCGGTCGGTAACTGTGTAATTTGAACGGGAGCGGTCGGTCATTCAATATCACGTTCCCGACTTCCTTTCAGAACAGCATATCTTCGCTTTACTTAATCTTATCGACCACCCGGTATAGGCTACAGCCTGCCCTGCACTCATGACCGTTATGCACGCATGGAACAGTTTTTTCTGCGTCATGCATTGTATTTGCGGGGTCTGTGCGCGCAGCATGTGAATAACGGTCCTCAGGGCAGACTGTACCGGTTGTAAATATACGGCCCTCAAAAAGTATGGCAGAGCAAAGTGTTGATGCGCTGTCCTTAAAGGACGTTCAACTTGGACTGGAAAATGGTCAGTTTACTGCTAAGAAACCCACATCAGGCAAGTCTGATGTATGGGAGTCTTTTTCATGTATCATAGACGCAGATGAAAAAAAATACCTTTTGCGCAATGTGATAAATGCCTAAAAGTATTCCCGTTCAGCAATCACAAGACTGGAACCTTGGGTTTAAGGCGGCACTCATGCATCATCACAAAGGGTCAAACTAAACTGGCATTTACAAAGTCTAGGCCGGTGCCAGAGCAGTTTAAAAAAGAGACAACAGAAAAATGTGTTGAATTTGTTTGCCAAGACATTCGACTGTATGATACTGTGTCCGGAAAAGGTTTTAATCAGCTGGCCCAACATTTGGTCGACACAGCAGCAAAAATCGGAAAGTTTAATGTCAGTGAGATACTTCCACATCCAAAAAAAGTATCAAGAAATATTAAAAGGAGGGCTCAGAGTCTGCGTTTTTATTTATTTTTTCTCTTCGACATTTTTTCCCCTACTGTGTTGGCAGTAAAATGTTAAATTTCGTATCTTGACAAGGCGAATAAAATAATAAATACAATTTTTGTGCAGACAACATTTTTATTTTCTCCGTGGAAATGGAAATGTGAAATTTTGGAAACGAGATCTAAATTTAGCGGGATGGTCGGGTCGGGAAGAAAATTATTCTAAGCAGACAGCGGGTGAACAAAGAGTGTATATATATCGGGAAACGGAGGATGCGGATATAACCCCAGCGGGAGCTGGCGGGAGCGGGACTTAAAAAACAGTCCCGCGCAGACCTCTACTTTGAGGGTTTTTTGCACTCGCGCTTAGGGTGTGTCAGTCAACACGATTACAGAGATCTTTTTCATGACTTATTATTGAGATTAAAAAGTAGTTTTAACATCAAGCACGTCCTACACGATTTTCTCATTCATGCATTTTCTTTTAGTAAAAAACGAAATGTGCCCAAATATCTTGCTTTAAAGAAGTGATACGAACATCAAGCACAATTAAGTGTTTGCTTCTGAAGGCATACGCAACTTTAATAGTAACAAGAGTGCTTTATTTAAATCATTATGTTAGTATGATAAGGCCTATTTAATTACATGTAGCCTATGCAGAATCGTTCGCATCAACATTGCAATACATAAAAATTATTATAATCCACAGCTCTAGTGTGGTGGCTAACTAACTAGGCTACTGGGAGCTCAACTAAGTTGTTAAGTTTAAAAAGAGTTAATTATTTTGATAGACTATCATATCTAGCTACTGCTGCCAGCCTGCTAGTATATCACAACCAACCTGTAAATGGCGGTGATTCCCTTTTCCCTTCACCATTATCTGTATCTTCATCTTTCCCTGGGCCTGCGTTAAAATATGATGTTAGTTTCGGATTTTTTTTTTTTAACAAACTGTTCTGACGTTCTACTTTATCTTGTGCTGTTTTTCTTTTTTGCGAACCACTGTCATATTTACGAGACATTGCTGTCACATTAGATTAGCCATTAGATTAGTTATTGTCATCATTAGAATAGGCGGCAATTATCTTATAAAGAATTCAACGAAAGTATGTCACGTGAGTTCGATACAGGGCCAATAACTGAATGCTTTCAGACAATGATGAATTTTATTGGATTTCAGACAATTAAACAATGCCCACTGTGACTGATGATTGCAGGGTTAATTGAGTGAGAGGGTTTGACTGACACTTCTCAAGCAGGACTTGCAACGCCGGCACATGCATTCAAAGCAAAGCGATAAGCGTAATTTTAAAGGGACAGCCAACGAATTATAAAATCCAATTACAATATTTTCCGGCATCATCGGGGCCCTCCCCCAGCCCGGGGCCCTGGGCTTAAGCCCAGGTAAGCCCGTGCATTAATGCGGCCCAGTGTTTATGTATATATATATTCTGTTTATACTGTATTCTATATACAGTATCAATAAAAAGTTTGGACACACAAATGGGAAGTGTGTCCAAACTTTTGACTATACTGTACTGTTATATAGCCTACACATAAAGACAATTGTCTCCTTTTTACTCCCTAATATCGGTATCGGCCCCCCCAAAAAAACATATCAGTCGAGCTCTAGATTTTTGGCCCCATTAAACATAAATGGTTCATACAGAACTATTTTCAGCTTTATATCTGCTATATATTACAGTCATCTATAAATAAACATACAAGTGTACATACAGAGACCTTAAAATAAAAATAATATAAATTTTTTTAATACTTTTGCATGCACTCAAGAAACTTTTTTGTGCCCTTGAGAAACTATTCACATGTGCATGGGAATTTTTTTGCATGCTTACACAATTTCTAGTTTTATATAACCCATTTCCTTTGTGCATCACTGCCATCTTGCTATAAATAAAGAGCATGGATGCACATGAATTAATAGAGATCTACTTGCTCAAAATTTGGCTTTCCTTACAGTAGTACCTCTAATATCAAGGCCTACTGTCCAATTTAACCTCTGCAGTGGTGGAAAAACCATGACACGAAATGGGCTGATGGCTTAATATGGCTTTGTGCATTGTCCTGTTTACCAAGTTCAAGGTTCAATAAAAAAGACTGGTTTTGTAAAAAAGTGTTCAAAATGTGGCTTAAGGCAGTATGTCATTTCAAGACCTTAGGTTTCCTAAATGCATATTCTGTGGCGGACAGAAAACCACACCGCGAAATGGGCTGATGGCACAATAGGTGGCTCAGTATGCATTGTCCTATATGCTAAGTGTAATGGTTCCTCGTGCGCACATAAAAGTCTGTATATTTTTTATTTTTGCAAAGGTCCTTGAGACTATGTAATATGGTGCTAAGAATATCGTGAGGAGAAACCCAAAATGCAAAATGAAAAAGTGCACCTCGCACCAAGTGTACTAGTCGTGTTTGACAATCACTAAAGAATCACTGAACAGCTGCCACTTCTTGTATGATAAACTTATTTTCATTAAATTCTTAAATTTCTATAATAATAAAAAAAACTAAATAGGGGCTAAAAGTCTGGAAATGCAAATATTTTTCCATACTCTGCTTTCTTTTTCTAACTTTTCCAGACCTGGAAATTACTTAAATCAAATTCCATACTTTTCCAAACCCCGTAGGAACCCTGTTTCAGTTAATCGCCAAGTCTGGGTTTTCAAATATTAATATTTTATTTTTCAACTTTATTTCAAATAACAAAAACCTTTTTTTTTTATATAATTTCTAATAGTAATAATAATAATTTATTATATTTTCAAAATAGTTTTAGTTAACAATTACAACACTGTTATGCAGTAGCTCTGCTTTTGAATAAATTATATAAACTGTTCCTAATATTATTGTTTACAGTTCCAAATAGCTGTGTCCAGTATAATGGTACCATATTGGTTATTAGCTAATATTGCAATTTTTTAAATGTATCTGTACTGTTTAGTGTTTTATATATTTATCAGCTGATATTGGATATCTAATTTTTCTAATAATTTTTTCCTACTTGTACATTTAGATTCCTTTTACCATTATCTGTCATTATAATCAGTTAAACACTAATAATTTAATCACAGTGGTAAATAAAATCTTTAGCAGGTCTCAAAATTAATATATATTTTCATACTATACATCATATGTTGTAAAGGCTTAAATGAGTTTGTAGCATTTCGTTTTTTTGTGTTTCAGAAAAAATTATATAGAAATTGTAATCAGCCATAACTTTAATATCGGGACAACTTCAATCCCCTCAGTTTTACTCCCAAACAAAGTTCTCATTTACAGTGGGATGATTTACAGACTATTTCTGAAATGGCTTGACCGAATCTTTAAAAAGCCCAGCTCAAAAGAACAATTCCTTCACTAGTGGGACATCACTGTGTATTACCAGCACAGAAGCTGTGGGTTGGGAAGGACCTGCTCCAGCCGACTGTACTGGCTGATGGTGAAGGTCAGCACTGGTGGACTGGGATGGGTGGAGAAGTGTCTGGTGATCCCTGCTGGGAAAGACAGCACCATCTCACCAGCGATCTTCACCAAACACCTACCACATACAGTAAGACATGAGAGACGATTAAGTACAAATTCATCCAATTCAACCAAATGTGAACCAAATTCAAAAGGTGACTTCAGAATGTGCTCTGTGGCCTACTTAGTGGGATCTGCTCCTTTAAAGTAGGCGCTGATGGTTTCTGTAAAGGCGGCTGCCACTGGTAGAGTGTCCTGGGGTCCCATTGTGAGAGGACTCGGACCTCTGGAACACACTAAAATACAGACCTAGATCTAATATCATACAAAACACACAACTTACTGAACTTAAGAAGGCATTATGCCTTAGTATCATCCTCCTCACTTATCATAATCAGCAATAACTGACTTGGGACAGCTCTGTTGTGGCCCACCTGACACAGAGAGGTTGAGCTCTCGGCCTAGTGTAGGTGTGGAGGCTGCGCTCAGAGAGGTGACGGAGGAGATGGAAGAGGTGCTCTCAGCTCTGGCCAGAGGAGCGAAGGGTGGAGGACTCCATGAGTGGATGGGGGGGCTGAAGGGTCGGGCCTGAGGAGAAACAAAACAGCCTGAACCAGACATATACTCTTCTTTATTGGCCCACAAAGAACCTTTACCATCCATGGAACCTTTTCATTCCATAAAAGGTTCTTTACAGTGGAAAAAGATTATTAGATTATTTTATTCACACTTAAAAAAAAATGTTTCTTTTAAGAACTGTTCACTGTAAGGTTCTTTGGGGAACAAAAACTGGTTCTCCTGTGGCATCGCTGTGAAAACCCTCTTTTGGAACTTTTATTTTCAAGAGTGTACTCAGGAGCCTAATTTGGATCCAGCATTTACATGGGTATAGAGTGCACATGTACAGAAGACAATCAAAGATAATTGGAGTTGCTTAATTATCTCAACTTTAATGCTTGGATCTTCAGCAATAACCTAAACAAACAAACACAAGCAAAAGCACTTGTGATTTCAATGCTTCAATTGGGCCTTTTGCACCGCGGGAACCTTTTCATAGTACCAAAAGTAACTGTGGAACTACTCACTTTTTGGCATTTTCGCACCGCCGGAACTGATTTAAAACTCTGTGTAAACATACTGTAAACATTGTGTCAACTGATTTTGCAAGCATGGAGAACAGTGATAGATGGACGGACCATAGACTGTATAAAAACATGGATGTAGTGTCTTTGACGTCACCCGTAGATTTCTGAAGAGCGTTTTTGAAGCTCAAAGTGGGCGGAGCGGGCCGTCGCCACCTTGGCAGCGCGTCACTCCCGGATAATTGAAAATGGGCAAAGAGGCGGGAGCTGGTTGCTGAAACCACGCCCACCTAACTCGACGGCAGTGGCAGTAGCGGCAATCCACCTGTCACTCAAGTGGCCACGCCCTTAATTATGCAGAACTTTAAGGCTTAATATAATTTAAATTGAAGAGTTATAAAAAAAATCACCCCCCTCACAGTTGTCATGAAGGACAAAAATAGACCAAAACCACTTTTTTTACCAGGCTGTAAACATTTTTTTCTGCTGTAAAGTTGGGCATTTTAATATGGGGAGTCTATGAATTGCAGTTTTAGTCACTTCCGTGTTGGCTTCAAGAGAGAGACCGAAATGTTGCCTCTCGGGATGGATGCTGAAGTGCAGGCACTTGTAGCAAATGTAGCACTGCCAGTTGTTGTTGGAGATTCTTAGTCCTCCTTTCTGTTCTTTCAATCACTTTATGTATACGTCGACATTCCATGTCCATTATTGTGAAACCCGCGAGACACAACGAAAACACAGCTCCGATCACAGTGTCCTCCATCCTCCGTTGTTGTCCATTTCCGTTGTTGAACACTGCGCAAAAGTGACATCACTGTCGACCGGCACTTCATAGTACACACTGCTGGTGCGAACGCAACCCTTTAAATGGCACTGGGAAATAGTTTGCGCAATATCATCCCAGTACTTTAGTACTGTACATTTAGTTCTGGAACTAAAGCGGTGCGAAAGGCCCTAATGTTTCATAGCAATGGAGAAAGTGGACAGATGTCATACCAGATCTGCTAGGTTTGGTTTTCCAGGTGGTAGTTTAGGTCGTGATGATGGTCTTGGTGGTAAAGGTGGGATTGGACTGCCAGCAGACAGGGGAGTGCCGGCACGTGCGGGAGAGGACGGCCCTGAGAACATACGTAAAATCAGATTACTGTTACACTGTAAACAATGCTAAACCTGCAATCATTACCTTAAAGAGCTACTGAACCCATAAAAATGTGTTTTGTTGGTATCATTTGCTGTATATATAAGTTGTCTCAGTGATGCTAAATAATACTTTTGACCAGTTAATTTAGATGCTACTATTTTTAGGTTATCATTTTTGGTAACACTTTAGTACAGAGACCAATTCTCACTATAAACTAGTTGTTTATTAGCATGCCTATTATTAACATATTGGCTATTTAATTGCCTACAGTGCCTAATAAGTGCTCAAGCGCACATAAGCTTTTTGCCACAGTGAACCAGCAAAAGTAATGACTATGAATGTGTAAGTGAAAAACAGTAAGGGGGCTGCATTAACATTTTATTACATGCTTTCTTTGTTTTCAGTTTAAGAGATAAAGTCGGCAGCATTGACTCGTCATCTCAGCAGCAGTGGATGCGCCTGTATGTATCATACGGATAACATAATCTGAGAATATTTTTTCTCCATTTGAAAGTAGACATTTCACTCTCTATAGATATATTTTTCATATTTAGACAAGTATACACAGAGTTTCAGAGTTTCGCACTCGGACATTTTGTTTGCATTCTGTTTGATTTTTTATTATTTTACAAAAGCGCATTTTGTTATTGTGAGTGCACAAACTGAAACTACATCATTAGTTTTCACAGAGAAGGCAAAACTGCAATATACTGTAAATAACCCTTTTAAATAAATTTAGTAATCTAATTTATTTTCGCAAAATGTGATATTGCCATTCTGGGTGGCATTAAGGCAGTAGAACAACTGCTGTAAAAACTACAACTTTGGTTAATATGCACAGTCACAAAAGCAACTCTGGGCGCCCTGCACATGACCCGCAGGGGAAAAAACAAGATATCATGACCACAAATAAACATATGTTCCCACAACTTATCAATTAGCGCCTTTGTTTTAATTAAATTGGGGCTAAGACGTAAGTAAATTAAAACAAGGGAAATACTCAGTAAAACATGATCACGATTTAACTAAAACAAGGGAATTAATTAAAAAACATGGCCATAAAAAAATAATGTGGCTACAGCATCTAGTTTTCCTTCAGCATGCCGTTTACACTACTTAAATATTTTAGACAAGGTAAATCATGAAATTTGAGTGTGTTAGCCATCAAGACAGCATTAAAACTTACACAAAACATTTGTATGTCTGTTACTAATCATCTAACTGTAACAATCTACTGTAACACCGCATTGTTTCACACTGTACAAGTTCGGCAACACACTGCAGGGTTAACTTTACAAAAGTGGTGCTAATCCTTCTCCGGAGCAAGGTTTCATAACAAATGTTTCTGGTCTCCATAGACTTCCATATTACATTTTTCCATGGAAGTTCTATGGAAGTCATAAGGGACCAACTACTGTTTGGTTATGTACATTCTGCAAAATATCTTCTTTTATGTTCAACAAAAGAACGAAATTCATACAGCCTTGGAAAAACTTGAGGGTGAGTATAGGATGACAGAGTTTTCTTTTTTAGATGAATTAAAGTTGTATGTTGATGTATTATGTTGTTGTGGATAAGTTTATTTATTTTAGTTATTCATATATGTTTGTGAAACTCGTGTATTAAATAAATTCAATGCACACAGACTGAAGTAGTTTAAGTCTTTGGTTTTTTTAATTGTGATGATTTTGGCTCACATTTAACAAAAACCCACCAATTCACTATCTCGACAAATTAGAATATGGTGACATGCCAATCAGCTAATTAACTCAAAACACCTGAAAAGGTTTCCTGAGCCTACAAAATGGTCTCTCAGTTTGGTTCACTAGGCTACACAATCATGGGGAAGAATGCTGATCTGACAGTTGTCCAGAAGACAATCATTGACACCCTTCACAAGGAGGGTAAGCCACAAACATTCATTACCAAAGAAGCTGGCTGTTCACAGAGTGCTGTATCCAAGCATGTTAACAGAAAGTTGAGTGGAAGGAAAAAGTGTGGAAGAAAAAGATGCACAACCAACCGAGAGAACCGCAGCCTTATGAGGATTGTCAAGCAAAATCGATTCAAGAATTTGAGTGAACTTCACAAGGAATGGACTGAGGCTGGGGTCAAGGCATACAGACATGTCTAGGAACTTGGCTACAGTTGTCGTATTCCTCTTGTTAAGCCACTCCTGAACCACAGACAATGTCAGAGGCGTCTTACCTGAGCTAAGGAGAAGAAGAACTGGACTGCTGCCCAGTGGTCCAACGTCCTCTTTTCAGATGAGAACAAGTTTTGTATTTCATTTGGAAACCAAGGTCCTAGAGTCTGGAGGAAGGGTGGAGAATCTCATAGCCCAAGTTGCTTGAAGTCCAGTGTTAAGTTTCCACAGTCTGTGATGATTTGGGGTGCAATGTCATCTGCTGGTGTTGGTCCATTGTGTTTTTTGAAAACCAAAGTCACTGCACCCGTTTACCAAGAAATTTTGGAGCACTTCATGCTTCCTTCTGCTGACCAGCTTTTTGAAGATGCTGATTTCATTTTCCAGCAGGATTTGGCACCTGCCGACACTGCCAAAAGCATAAAAGTTGGTTAAATGACCGTGGTGTTGGTGTGCTTGACTGGCCTGCAAACTCACCAGACCTGAACCCCAGAGAGAATCTATGAGGTATTGTCAAGAGGAAAAAGAGAAACAAGAGACCAAAAAATGCAGAAGGCCACTGTCAAAGAAACCTGGGCTTCCATACCACCTCAGCAGTGCCACAAACTGATCACCTACATGCCACGCTGAATTGAGGCAGTAATTAAAGCAAAAGGAGCCCCTACCAAATATTGAGTACATGTACAGTAAATGAACATACTTTCCAGAAGGCCAACAATTCACTAAAAAAAAATTTTTAATTTGTTTTTTTATTGGTCTTATGAAGTATTCTAATTTGTTGAGATTGTTGTTAAATGTGAGCCAAAATCATCACAATTAAAAGAACCAAAGACTTAAACTACTTCAGTCTGTGTGCAATGAATTTATTTAATACACAAGTTTCACAATTTGAGTTAAATTACTGAAATAAATGAACTTTTCCACGACATTCTAATTTATTGAGATGCACCTGTATCCCTTTAAGTAACGATTGCTAACTCACCACTGCCAGGCCCAGGGGAGCTCACCACACTCCTGTAAGTAGGAGGTGGCAGTGGAGGTGGGGTTCCTCTGAAGCTTCCTGCTGTGAGGTCTTTGGGTGATGTGCCAAACACTGAAATCTCATCCCTCATGCCCACAAGGTCAGGGGTTCTCCTGCTGTCATCTCTCAAGGCAAGAGGGGAAGGTGTGGCTCCATGTGGGGGGTGGTCTGCTGGCAGGAAGGGCAGTCCAGGGCTGGCAGGGGTGATGGGGGACTCTTGGGTGAACTCGGACTCTGGGAGCTGAAAGCAGTGGGGGAGGTCTGGAGGACTCAGAGGAGAGTCTAAGGGCGGTGGTGGTGGAGGTGAATCTGGAGGCGGGATGGAGTGGAGAGGGGGAGGGGGCAGGTTGAGGGGCGAGGTCGGGGGCGAGTCCGCAGGGGAAGAGGACAGAGGTGGAGAAGGGGCGGGTTCGTCTGGGGGAGGGGGTCGGGCAGGAGAGCCTTCGCTGAAGCTCACCCAGCTCCATTGCACCACATCTGATCCAGACCTGGGCGTCTCAACAGGCCCAAAAACACTGTCCAAGTCAGGCATAGATGCCCCTCCGGACGGGTCAGATAATGGGGCATCCTGACAGACTGAAGCTGAGCCATAGCCTCTGACGCTAGGAACCACACTATAATAACCTGTTCAGACAAAATGAAAACAAGCTGCCAAATAGTCTTCCAACATTCACCACCACGAACTAGGGGTGTGCGATATTTATTGGCTTGATGTTTCAATAATGTAGAAGCTGAGTATGCCACTCACAAAAACATTTTCATACAGCCTGTGTAGTCTAGTAGAATGCAGTTAGTGACCCCAAAATTCAATATATGGGGGCAAAGCATGATTTTCCCACCCGCAAATATTGGCACAATTGCAAATATGATATTGATTATATACAGTTCAACAAGAAGTTAATCTGGTCTGTTTCTGCTCTATTTCACAAACAAAAATAGTTTCGAACAAAGCTGCAGTGTGTCTCTGAAAACAGTGATGTTTCATTCCTGAATGAAACAGCCATTTGAACAAATTGTCTGAATGAATGAATCAATGACTCAGTGACTTGTCGCCACCTACTGGCATCTTAAATTACATATTTTAAAGTATCATTCCATTTTTTCTTTAATTTTATATTTGAATATTTCAATTATTATTTTAAAATATTATTCTCATAGCATTATTTTGATCAATTTAAAGCATCCTTGATTAAAAATGCAATTGAGGTGTGAATACATCTAAATGGCTTCTATGCAACTTCTGGAGAGCAAAATTTGATTTTATTTGATTTAGAATTAGATTGAATTTGATTGGTAACAGCCTAGCTGAATTTAATGATTAAATTTAAGAACTTGACATAAAAGATGAGGTATGCATAATTTTTTAATGCAATATTCATATAGTTAATCAATAAATTCAATAATAAGGTTAGAAAGAAAATGCTCTTATAAAGATAAAAATGTTTCAGGAAATCACTTTAAGGTGGCAAATATCTTCCCACTGCACAGAATGTAATGAAAATATCAGTGTAATTTTTGTTGATATCGCACACCCCAACCACAAACATAGAGCTGAGAACAAGTATTCTGTAGTAAGACACTACTGAACAGGAACTTGGTTCTTTCAAGAGATTGAAACTATGTGTCTTTGGATGCTAAATTTGAAGTGTCAGTACATACCGGAGGACTCTACAGAGCTAAAACTGCGTCCAGGTGGGGTGACAGGAATGTTCTTTGGAGGAAGTGGAGGCGGAGCTGAAAGGAAAGAAGTACTTTCGTACTGAATACTGCACGCACAGTATAAATAGCTTACATTATGATGATTAAAATATCGCAACGCATGCTTACATCTAACATCTAAATTACTAACTGAAATAAAGCTAAAATGAAAACTAAAATAAAAATGAATTAAAACTATTTGGAAGTATTTTTATAAAACAAAACTAATAAAAATGACAAAAGCACAACAAAATTACCAAAAAAGTAAACTTAATTTAAAAATACTTTTAAAATTAATGTATATATTTTGAATTATTTTATTAGTTAAAAACTAAAATAAATATAAATAATAATAAAATAACACTGCTTTAAAGGAGACATGCTCCTAGCACCCTTGTTTATGCATATAAACTTACATTGCCAATCAATTAATAAAATCAGTAATAATTATAAATTAAAGTGGATTATTTTTGTGACCCATTCAAAGCATCTTGTTGCTAATACATGTGATTTTTTTTCTGGTTAATCTTGTAGATCACTGCAGTGAGCAGTGAAATGTGATGCTTTGTAACATTCAAGCCTTCAATTAGGAACTATTTTAGCAATTTTCACCATTTTGCATTATCAAAAACATTTTGGACATTTGACATGCAGTACCTCCAGTGGGCAGAGATCTGCTGAGAACACAGGTGGAGAGAGAAGTGGACTGACACCAGAGCTCCGGCTCAACCAGGAACACTGTTATTCACATTCAAGAATGAAATACCCATCAATACCAACCTTAACTAACTTACAAATCACAGCAATGCATGACACAGAAGAACAATTCTTTAAAAAACATTTCGATTGCAAATTCTTCTAAAACCTCTCATGAAGTTTGATCTTGTAAACCACAAACTACATTTTAACAAATTAACTCATATTAGGTTATTGAGGAATACTGCTGTACCTTCTGAGTTGTGTGCTTCAAAACTGGTCTCGAACGGTGGGCCGAAGAACGCTCTTGTGTTTTCTCTTTTTATGAGACAGAAGGAAAATACAAGGTCAAAACATTCCAAGGGTATTCAGGCAATGAAATTTAGTAATGTTATTCAATTTAAAATGAATAATTCAATAGTGAGCAGAAGCACAAACAGTTCCATAAGGGTTTGTGATGGTGTACTAACCTGGGAGGGTCAGAACCAGGACCTGGGGTTGTCGTGGGTGTTGGAGTAGATCGTCGTGGTCTGGCAATCTCCTCATCTGGAATATGCACAGTGAAATTGACTACTATACAAACTGGAGTGATATGACAATACACAGGAAGTCAATATTTCCAAATAAACACTCACTTGACAGGTTTCGCTTCATCGGGCACTGTAACAAAGGTCATAAAAGAAGATAACGCCAATAACAAAGACATTTCAAAGACCACAAATACTATAAAACATTTATATTAATTGACATGAGGGGATAGAAACCCTATCGATTTGACATTCACACATGCATTTATTTGATCAAGATACAGTAAAAATGGTAATATTGTGAGATATTATTACAAAGTAACTCTTTTCTATTTTAATGTATTTTCAAATGTAATTCATTCCTGTGATCAAAGCTAAATTTTTCAGCATCTTTACGCAGAAATCAGATTGCTGCTAAAAAAACATTTCTGATTATCAATGTTGAAAACAGTTTTGCTGCTTTATATTTTTGTAACTTTTGAAACTTTGATACATTTTTCTTTACTGTCTTTTTTGCTCAAATCAATGCATCCTTGCTTAAAAAGAAGGAAAAAAATGAGTGCTATAAAAAATAATTAATCGCGATTAATCGCATTCAAAATTAAAGTTTTTGTTTATATAATGTATGTGTGTGTACTGTATATATTATGTATATATAAATACACACACACACACTCATGCATGTATATATTTCAGAAAAATTTTATGTTTATGAATTAAATATATTTTTATATATTATAAATTATATGAATACAAATATATACATGTAAATATTTTTAAAATATATACATGTATCTGTGTGTATTTATATATACATAATAAATATACACAGTACACACACATATATAATATAAACAAAAACTTTTATTTTGGATGCAATTAATTGCGATTAATCGTATGATAGCACTAAAATATCTGACCAAAAAATCTTGTAATTACGGAGCCCCGCACATGACATGCAAGAAAAAAATAAATAAATTGTGCGCACGATTTACTAATTTGTTCCCTTGATGTACTAAAACGTGCACACGATTACTTTTTTGTTCCCTCGATTTGCTAAATCGTGCACACAAATTACTAATTCCTTCTCTCGATTTATAAATCGTGTGCACAATTTATAAATCGAGGGAACTAAATAGTAAATTGTGCACACGATTTAGCCTACTATTTTTTTCCTGCATGTCATGTGCGGGGCTCCGTATACAATGACCAAAATTGTGCATAATTTATTAAAACACGAAAGAGTCAAAAAAAGTTTATAAAATTATAAAACTAAAAATCTAAGAGATAACCGGCAGAGGGTATTAGTTGGCACCTGGTCATTGTTTTCCATTAGTTCCATTTATTACAGCTGATGAGTGACATACATCTTCAGCTAATGGAAAACAGATTCCAGGTGCCAACGTTGGAACATTTACATCCAACATGCTGAAGCTGCAGATGATATCAAGAATGTAATGATTCACTCCTATTGATCCACGAGGGCATCAAGCTGTCAGTACAGCAGTAACACAGCATGAAGCATCATCATCACAATGAAAGGTTCAGTGTAACTCAGGCTCTACTGTGCATGCGACAGCAGCATCAGATTTCTGTATCATACGCAACACATTTTTGTAGTACATTAACAAGATCCATACTTACTGGACTTCGCTTCTGAGATCAGCAAAAAAGGAGAAAGAACAGACCTGGTCAGAGAGTGAGTCACAGATCAGTACTATTAACAAAAATAAATAATGTCTGTGATGGATCTTTCCCCACCTTATGCTTCAAACCAAACCAACAACACATTATGTTGCTTGTGTTTACACTTTCTTAATATTAAGACCTGGCTACTAATTCTGTGTGATATTAAAAATGTGAATAAAACTGTAGAAGCACAGTTCTGCATTATATGTGAAGCATACAGTAAATCCATTATAAAAGTGTTTCTTAACAGCTTTACATTTTTTACATTTTAAATAGTAAAAGTATACAAGGCATGACAGCATAAAAATGTATGAAATAAAAACACCCTAAAATATAATATAATAATACATTATCATTCAAATCTTTGGGGTCAGTAAGATTAATACTCATATTTTCATATTTGTATATTTTATATTCATCAATTTTGTATCAAATTGATCAAGTGTCAGTAAAACATTTTTATAGTTTTATGAAAAGATTTAAAATGTATCTTGGATTCCACAAAAATATTAAGCAACACAACAGTTCCACATTTATAATAAGAAGAAATGTTTCTTAAAGCACTAAATCAGCATATCAGAATGATTTCTAAAGGATCATGTGACACTGAAGACGGGAGTAAAACATCCAGCTTTGCATCACAGGAATAAATTACATTTGAAAATAGTAATTTGAAATTTTTATAAAAGGCCATAATAACAAAAATAAATTAAAATCAATATTTTTACTTTTTTTGATCACACGAATGCAGCCTTGGTGAGCATATAAGACTTCTTTTAATAATGTAAAAAACATCTTACTGACTCCAAACTTTTGAGTGTATTTATGTTTGTGTTTATGCATATTTATTTTGAGCTTTAGATTACATGTAATAGTGTTATAGAATTATTACTGTTTTTGTCTTCAAGTGAGCATTAGATGATGACAAATATATTCTAGTAGTGGATATGAACATGCACAATTACAGTACAGACCAAAAGTTTGGAAACATTACTATTTTTAATGTTTTTGAAAGAAGTCTCTTCTGCTCATCAAGCCTCATTTATTTGATAAAAAATACAGAAAAAATATGTAATATTGTGAAATATTATTACAACTTTATTTAATTTTATAATAATTTTAATAGTTTTCTATTTGAATATACTTTAAAAAAATAATTTATTCCTGTGATGCAAAGCTGATATTTCAGCGTCATTACTCCAGTCTTCAGTGTCACATGTAACATCCAATCTATCACATGATCATTTAGAAATCATTCTAATATTCTGATTTATTATGAGTGTTGGAAACAGTTCTGCTGTCTAATATATTTGATGAATAAAAAGGTTAAAAAGAACTGCATTTATTCAAAATAAAAAAAAAAATTCTAATAACATATATTCTAATAATATATTTTCTTTACTATCACTTTTTATCAATTTAACACATCCTTGCTGAATAAAAGTATTGATTTTATTTAAAAAAAAAGAAAGAAAAAAAATTACTGACCCCAAATTACTGACCAGTAGTGTATATTATTACAAAATATTTATATTTTAAAAACATAGCTTCTTTTTTTTTTTTTTTTTTTTTTTTTTTTTACTTTTTATTCATAAAAGTATCCTAAAAAAGTATCACATGTTCTGAAAAAATATTAAGCAGCAGAACTGTTTCCAACTTTGATAATGAATCATCATATTAGAATGATTTCTAAAGGATCATGTGATAATGATCCTAAAAATTCAGCTTTGCATCACAGAAATAAATGATAATTTAAAGTATAATAAATTTAAAACCAATTATTTTAAGTTGTAATAATATTTTACAATATTACATTTTTTCTGTATTTTTGATCAAATAAATGCAGGCTTGATGAGCAGAAGAAACTTCTTTCAAAAACATTAAAAATAGTAATGTTTCCAAACTTTTGGTCTGTACTGTATATATCAAATATCATCCAACACCAATAAAAAAAAAAAAAAAAATCATTGATATATAGTATCATGTATTGATAGAACAAGGCATCTGAATGATTTGCCATTTGCTGTTACAATCCTAAGGGCTAAGATACGTAACAGATGTTATGCAATTCTAATTTGCATCTTTAAAGGTCTAAGGAAGTGTAAAAACACTTGCTTACCGGACTCTTTCTCTGTGTGAGGAAACAAACAGAAGAACAGAGGAAATCATCTCAGTATTTGAATGTGAATATTACTATGGGACATCAGCTCTGTAAAGCATAACTGCGAGTCTAACCAGAGGAGAAGGAGAGATGGCCAGCGTCCCCACTGAGGCCTTTAGCTCATCCATAGTAGACACTGTGCAGTTTCCACTGTTTGCTGTCAACGGCTTGATCTTGATCTTAAATTTCTTCCCATGCTCCTCCTCTCCCTCTGACTCACTGGAGGAGAGCAACGTATTGACTTTTGGAGCGGGTGAGTCTTGTTAAAGAAGATTCATTTTAGAACAAGGAGTCCCATCTCCGTAGTTTATAGTCTTTTTTGAACTAATTAAAGAAACAGTACAGGTCAAAACAAAACATAGACTGGAAGGATATTTCCCCCTTGTTCTCCGGGTTTAACGCTGTAACCCTCATCATCCACATCAGGAGAGTTCTGTTATTACAAACAGATGAGCATTATATTCACAGGAACTATAAAGACAGTATGAATAATCAGCATTCGGAGAGATTTACTTACATATCGATCCCAGTCGATCTCACCGTAGAAACCATTAGGTGCACCATTGGCTTTTTTCTGATAACAAAACATGCAGGACGAGACATTGCAAGAAAACAAAACAATGATATATTATTTCACAACATTGCCTAAGCTATATTAGTCTTCACTGTCATGAATTATGCTGTACTCACAGATTTGTCTTTGTCTGGGGATCCACTGAAAAATATGAAATCAAATGTTCAGATTTTAGATACATGACTGAATGATATGCATAAACAATAAGTGTACACAATATACTTCAAATTTACTAAATTAATGGGCATAAAGATTATATAATGTGATTATGTGACCCTACACAAAGTTTACTATTCATGCTATCAGCTTCGCATGCCAACCCACACCCTATACTGACAATTTCATACACTTTGTACACAAAAATATTATTACTTACTGGCTAAAAATTATAAACTTTAGTATAACTGTCTAGCTGATGTGTAACATCCAAAGTCAGGTATATGGTTTTTATATACAAAGTGTCTGCAAGGTAACAGGGCTGCTACAAACAATCACTGGATTTTCTAAATTTTGTGAGATATCCTGTATTAAATCTTTTTATGAGAAACATAAAGGCCAATAAACTAGATATGAACAAGCAAATTTGTATATTATGTTTCCAGAGTTTATTATTTTTTTTATTGTGATAAAAGCTGGACATATCATTTATGAAAATAAAACAAATTCTGATTTCACAATAAATACAACAGTTTGTGGAAATTGGTGCCCCCCCCCAAAAAAAAAAATTAGGGCTATTGTTATGGCATATTATCCATTTTAGAAAAGTGGTTCTTAACCGCTAAACGTCTTCAACAAACTATCCAGGGGGCCTTAAAGGGATAGTTCACCCAAAAAATTATGTCATTAATGACTCACCCTCATGTCGTTCCAAACCCGTGAGACCTCCGTTCATCTTCGGAACACAGTATAAGATATTTTAGATTTAGTCCGAGAGCTTTCTGTCCCTCCATTGAGAATGTATGTATGGTATACTGTCCACGTCCAGAAAGGTAATAAAAACATCATCAAAGTAGTCCATGTGACATCAGAGGGTCCGTTAGAATTTTTTGAAGCATCAAAAATACATTTTGGTCCAAAAATATCAAAAACTACGACTTTATTCAGCATTGACTCCCGGGTCTGTTATGAGCGCGTTCACAGCACATCCGGTTCGCGAACGAATCACTCGATGTAACCGGATCTTCTTGAACCAGTTCACCAAATCGAACTGAATCGTTTGAAACGGTTCGCGTCAACAATAAGCATTAATCCACAAATGACTTAAGCTGTTTTAACTTTTTAACAGGCTGACACTCCCTCTGAGTTCAAATAAAACCAATATCCCGGAGTAATTCATTTATTCAAACAGTACACTGACTGAACTGAGCCAGATAACGAACGAAACATTGACTCGTTCTCGAGTCAAGAACCGGTTGCATCGGTTTTCGGATCACCGGTAGTGATGGGAGTTTCTGTTCTTTTTCCGCGAACCGGTTCTTTCGGACAGTTTGATTCAATAAACCGGTTGCCGAAAACAGTTCACCAGTTCTTTTGCGCTCGACGTAATGACTTCATTGGCGATGATTGCCCTTGATTCAAGCCTTCGGTTTACCCGTGCTCATAACATTAGCACAGAATCAGTTCAGAATCAATCACCAAGAGAACCAGTTCAGTTCAGACGCGCTGTGTGTCAGTCTGCTTCACGCTCATGCGCAGTATCATCAGCTCTCGGTTTCTCGAATCGGACTCGCGTCCGACAGAAAACGGTTCTTGACTCGAGAATGAGTCAATGTTTCGTTCGTTATCTGGCTCGGTTCAGTCAGTGTACTGTTTGAGGTAAATTGAATTACTCCGGGATATTGATTTTATTTGAACTCAGAGGGAGTGTCAGCCATGTTAAAAAAGTTAACAGCTTAAGTCATTTGTGGATTAATGCTTATTGTTGACGCGAACCGTTTCAAACGATTCAGTTTGATTTGGTGAACTGGTTCAAGAAGATCTGGTTACATCGAGTGATTCGTTCGCGAACCGGATGTGAGGTGAACGCGCTCATAACAGACCCGGGAGAGAAGTCAATGCTGAATAAATTCGTAGTTTTTGATATTTTTGGACCAAAATGTATTTTCGATGCTTCAAAAAAATTCTAACGGACCCTCTGATGTCACATGGACTAGTTTGAAGATGTTTTTATTACCTTTCTGGACGTGGACAGTATACCGTACATACATTCTCAATGGAGGGACAGAAAGCTCTCGGACTAAATCTAAAATATCTTATACTGTGTTCCGAAGATGAACGGAGGTCTCACGGGTTTGGAACAACATGAGGGTGAGTCATTAATGACATAATTTTGATTTTTGGGTGAACTATCCCTTTAATATGACTTTAAAATATGACAAAATAAGCAATAAGCCGAAACCACTAAAAATGTACTACTATGGAATATTCCTCAATTTAATTCACCCCCTCAAATGTTTTTTTTTTCTTTTTTTTTTTTCTCTTTCTCAAAGGCTTTTTAAAAAAACCTTGATATATGAGGAAGTCATAAAAAAAAAAGATTTCTAGCCCTGGAAAAGTCATGTAAATTAATAAACTTTATTAGGGCAGACTTATAATGAATATTCCGTTTTTTGGATATGCCTAACTTTAAAATATTTTATCATAGAAATTGCTGTGAACAACAGGGGCCCTGGAGTCAAAAAGGTTAAGAACCACTGGGGTAAACAACATGATAACACAACGAACAGTTGGTTGCTCTATTGAACACGTAGTTCTCTTTCTTTTCCTGTTTAAGTGGGTGGTTCTTGGTCAAAATAAGATGCAAAGTGGGCCAGACTTTATGCCAATAGTAAAAGACTTGCTCTTCTACTACTGCACATTTGACAAAATGACACTGAGCCAAGTCTTAGCAATGCATCATTATAGAAAGCACAATTCACTCAAATCACAATAAACTAAGTTGTGCCAAGGCAGCCATTTCTACACATGCACCAGTGAGCAAATCAGAATATTCTTTAGAGATCTGCGTAGAGCTGATGTCCACGGTCACAACACGGACGCTCTTACTCACGTGGAGTCACTGTCCTTTTCTTTCTTCCGTATCCCGAAGGCCTTTCGGGTACGCTTTTTCAGTCCTGTTAAAATCATGGTTATCATCAGGAACAAAATAATACTTCATTCCTCTTCTAGTGCAACATGTGACAAGAAAATATATATATACTGTATAAAGTCTGGGGTCAGTAAGATTTTTTTATTTTTGAAAAAGTCTCTTAATATTGTAAAATATTTTAAATTTAAACATTTTAAGATAACTGTTCTATTGTAATCTATTTAAAAATGTAATTTATCCTTGTGATGCAAAGCTGGATTTTCAGCATCATTATTTAAGTCTCTAGTGTCACATGATCCTTCAGAAATCATTCTGATATGCTGATTCGAAGCTGAAGAAACATCAACAACGAATAACAGTTGTGCAACTTAATATTTTTAATATTACTGACCCCAGTCTTTAAAATGGAATTGTATATGTTTACATTTTTTCTCTTTTGTACTGTAGATAGTCCTGTAATTTAATTATATTAATGTTGTGTGTTAATACATATAGCCTGAATCCAAATCACTTTGGAAAAGAGAATCTGCTAAATTCAGTACAAGTACAAAAGCAGAAATATTCCCTGTAGTTTCTATAAACTAAAGTAAAAAAAATACAAAAATAAAAATATTTCTATATGTATATATATATATATACAGAGCTGGGTAGTAACGGATTACATGTAATCTGGATTACGTAATCAGATTCCAAATCTCAAGTACTTGTAATTAGAGTAAACTACTTTTTAAAATACTTGTAATCAAACTACAGTTACTTTTTTATGGATTACATGATTACATATACATTATTTACACAATGGTAATAAGTCGTTCAAAATGCATTGATTCTCCTAAGTTTCCTTTTTTTAACGTTTATATTTTTTCCTATTAAACCTGCCGCTTATATACGTTCGTGATTCTTCGAGTTTTTCCGGCGGAGAGGGGGAGGGGTGTCAGAATCGTGCTCAGAAGAAATCGGTAACAAGATAATGGAAAATGGAGGGGAACGCAGCCTTTAATCACTGAATGTACATATATGATTTAATTTTTAAAGAAAGACACGGGAAAAATGTCACTGTTCAGTGTAAGATCTGCCTACCACGGATTAATTTGTGTCCATGGAAATCTCTGACCTAGCAAAGTTATTGCTGGGAATTTCATGTTCTTTAATATATTTTTTGTAATGTTGATTTTTCTTCATTGTTACAACCCTTATGCACTTCCAAGTGTTTTTGAGATGAAAATTTTTGACCTAGAAATGGTCTTTAAAATATATATTAGCAATGTTATTGGTGCGTTTCGTGTTCTTTAATATTCATTTTTGTAATGTTGTTATTGTTTGTCTTTAACTCATTTTCACTATGCACTTAAATGTTTTGAGCAAGGTACATTACTGTTAGTATTTTTTAATTATTAACTTTCCATACATTGCACTTGAAAAAGAAGCAATTGTGGCTCTTGTTGGTGAATTAAATATATTTTTTGTAAAACATTTTTTTCTTTGTACCTGTCAAAATAGTACAAGATTAGGCTAATTCAATATATTACATTAAATTTACAATTTGTCATTTAGCAGACGCTTTTATCCAAAGTGACTTACAAATCAGAAATAACAAAAGAGCAATGATATACAAGTATTATAACAAGACTAATGAGAAATGATATACAAGTATTATAACAAGACTTTTAAATATATAATAAATAAAAAAGAAAACAGATAGAATAGAAAAAGGATAGAGCAAGCTAGTGTTAGTTAGTTAGTGTTATGTGATATCAAATAAGGGTTAGCACAAATGTAATCTAAATGTAATCCAAAAGTAATCAGATTACATTACCAAAAATGTGTAATCTAAGAGATTAT
Source organism: Cyprinus carpio (assembly GCF_018340385.1). Taxonomy (NCBI): domain Eukaryota; kingdom Metazoa; phylum Chordata; class Actinopteri; order Cypriniformes; family Cyprinidae; genus Cyprinus; species Cyprinus carpio. The sequence goes on along the minus strand of NC_056598.1, from coordinate 678,343 downwards.
ATTACTAACTACAAATTTTGTCCTGTAATCTGTAATCAGTAACTGATTACAATTCATAAGTAATCTACCCAGCTCTGTCTAACTACAAATTTTGTCCTGTAATATATATATATATATATATATATATATATATATATATATAAACATTTAACATTTTGCAAATTCTTGGTATATATATATATATATATATATATATATATATATATTATATATATATATACCAAGAATTTGCTCAACGTTAAATGTTTTTAGATAAACTACATATCACACGTCTATCACTGAATGTTATCAACTACCCAAACACAAAGCAAGAAGTTAAACAGTAGAGAGTTAAATTCACTAACATCTAAAAACAAACACAGAATTCAGTCACCAGCGGAGTGACATTTCACATAAATATTTCAACATCTGCAACTAAAACATGCACCCCCACCCCCCCCCACCCCGGAATTAAAGTAAAAAAAAATTTTTTATATTTCCATCACGGCAACATTACTCAGTAACTGTACTGGGATTCAAAGAGCATGTTCAATCTGAAAGACCAAATTCGCAATGAGTGGAAGGGTGTCAGCAGCAACAAATATGCAATATCTAATGCTTATTTTTCAATATTTTCTCTATTTTCTGGTTTACTTGTATGCAGAAACAAAAGCCCCTAATGTCGACTGGCATAATGGTTGATATTAACAGATAAGGCACAAGAATTTATAGCCTGGAGATCTTGGCATGATGGCAGACGGGGCTCAGTGCCAGTGTAAAAGCCTCTAGTTGTAGGTTCACCCATCATGCCTCTGGTCTAAAAGACCTCTAGAGAAAAGCTGACATTTCCTCCTCCGCTTGGCTAAACGTGAAGCAATTAAGTCGAGTTACTCCAAAACAAATATGAGGAGACGAAACTGCATGCAGCTTTCTCACTACCTTAAACACTTGAATCCTAAAATGCCACTTAATAAAAACAGTTTTCTAAGGATTTAGGGAATAGCTCACTCACTAACATGATGTCATTACACACCCTTGTCATTCAAAACCTGTGTGACTGTTTTCTTCAGTAGAACACAAAAGGAGAACTTTTGAGAAATGTACTGGCTGCTCTTTCCGATAACTGATTGCACTGACAATCAATCAATGGGTACTTGAGCTTTCAAGCTCCACAAAAGGACACAAACAGATCATAATGGTTGTCCATACAACACATACATTCTGTGTTTTTGATCGGTCCATTTGATACGGTAGCTTGGTTTGAGAAACTAATTGAAATGTAAACCGTCATTCACTCAAGATCTGGATCCATCCAATTTGTGGACAAACAGGCATTTCTATTCTAACCAATATGATCAACTTTTACTTAAACTTGCTTATTTTGAAAGATTCAGACTTGTATCGAGAATTGTATCATGTAATTTATTAAAAAGATCTTCTTGGGGGCAGAGAAGCCACTTTTGCACATCAAGTCTACATTTATTTGAATACAGTAAAAACAGCAACATTATGAAATATTATTAAAGTTTTAAATAGCTTTTTTTCTGTTTGAAAACATAATAAAATGTAATTATTCCTGTGATGGAAAGCTGAAATCTCAGCATCATTACTCCAGTCTTCAGTGTCACATGATTTTTCAGAAATCATTCTTATATGCAGATTTGATGCTCAAGAAACATTTATTATTATTATAAATATGGAAAACTGATGAATATTTTTGTGGAAATGTGATACACATTTTTTCAGCATTATGTGATGAACAGAACAGCATTTATTTTAAATATAATTATTTTATTTGAAAATTACTATTATTATTTTACATTACTGACCCCAAACTTTTAAAAGGTGACCAGTATATTCTTCAAAAATAATAATAATAAAAATAAAAATCACAGGTTTGGAACTACACCAGGATTAATGAATGATGACAAAATGCACATTTTTGGGCGATCTATCCCTTTAAATTAGAGGAAATAAATCATGGCATGAAGAGACCTATAAGATCATGAGGGTGGGACTGTGGAGCACAGAGCAAAGGCACACGAGCATCCTGATGGCAGATTTATTTTGTGCACTGGACTAACGTTACATGTGTAAACCTGGCCCACAGAAAACCCTCAAATTTAAATGTGCCATCATGATGTTTGTGTGTGTGTCACGGTGCAAACACACTGGCCATACAACGCGAGACACATAATCCTTCACCTCCTTCAAGGAGACAGACACCAAAACAATCATGTGCTGCATTCGGATATCATGTAACTGTTACAGGGAATAGTAGCGCGCTAATAAATAACATCAGCAACAGACAAGAGATGAATTAAAGGGCCCGGAGTGGAATTTTTACCTTGCATCATGGTTGCAGCACTTCATTCCTCGGTTTCACGCGAGCAAACACACTGACATGAGATACAGCAGCAGTGATCCGGTAACCGGTCTCATCCTGCCCAGCCCCTCGCGTCCTCGTCTCTCGGGTTTCCCGGTAACCGGTGGGTTAGGCCCCAGGCACCGACGCATCCGCAGCATCCACACGCCATCATCACTGAGGGGATGCTGAGGACAGCCGCTGATGAACGGAGAACGAGAGTGTGGGAGGGTCGCGTAATTACTAGGCGTACTATGGCGGAGGCTGCGCTCATAAATATTTATAAGGTCATGTTGACGTGGGTTGGTAACCTTCCTGGACCGTCTAGTCGTGTCACGAATTGATATCAGTGAGCCAAGCCTTTCAACGCAGTTGGTTCGCAGGTTCACTAACGTTCTACGCCACTCCGTCAGCAAATCAGGTAGACCTGCGTCACGGTGCGTAATTAATATTCATGACCTGAGCAAAGCCGTAGTAGGGTTCGTACTGTACATTCACAAGAGGGACGTGTGAACGGACTTTGGTCTGATCCTGTGAACGATAATCATGTGATAATGCGCCGCCTGCTGGTGGACTAAAGCCTGAGGCCACTTGTGATAATACTTCAGTTGAGCATTTTTGTAATTTAACAGATTTTATTTTATAATTATATTTTTATTTTGACAGTTTGGATACATTAATATGATTTCCTCCACCTTATACTCAGTGCTTGTGGAAAAATACTGTACTTTGACGTCATAATCTTTTCAATGTTTTGCTGAAAATGTTCTCACCTTTGGGTCATCCAAGATGTAGATCCAATGTTTCTTCACTGCAACAGATTTGGAGATATTTTGCATTGTGTAACTTGCTCACCAGCGGATCCTCTGCAGTGAATGGGTGCCGTCAGAACAGGAGTCCAAAACAGCTGATAGTCCAGACTATCAATTAACATCTTTTGAAGTGAAAAGGTGTGAGTTTGTAAGAAACAAATCCATAATTAAAACATTTTAACCTTAATCACTTCTGGCCAAAATACTAGTCCATAATCCATAATAATACTTCCTCCAGTAAAAAAAGTCCATCCCTTGTTGTCCTTATACATCAAAATACACCATTTTAACCGGAAGCAATGGTTTTGAACGTAAAAATGTCTTAATAGTGATTTTGATTCTTACAAACACACACGTTTTTGCTTCACAAGAAATGAATTGATGGACTGGACTACTTGTGGATTATTGTGATGTTTTTATCAGCTGTTTGGACTCTCATTCTGACGGCACCCATTCACTGCAGTGGCTCCACTGGCGAGCAATTGATGTAATGCTATATTTTTCCAAATCTGATCAGAAAAAAACTCATCTAGCCTACATCTTGGATGGCCTGAGTGTGAGTACATTTTCTGGGTGAAATATGGGTGTCTACGAATCTGTGATTTTTTTCCCCTTTTCTCCACAAACATTTGATGCTTGCCCTGATCACTTGAGCATATAGCTACATGAGCTAAATCACCCTAAAACTTGTGAGGTAATAAGTTTACCTTTTAAATAAGTGTCACATTTAAAGGTCTAAAATATGAATCTTTGTATTTCATTGAATTAAAAGTTTTTAGCCCTTAAATGATTGTTCAGACTGCACATGATGCTGCATACAGTTATGCATTACTGAAGCTCTTTTGCAACAGAAGTACAATATATAGCCACAAGGGGTCAGCAGCTAAAACTGATTTTCAGATAAAAAAAGACTGCAAAATAGGGCCAATGAAATCTTGAAATCTTGTCAACAACTACTGGAATCTCGCATCTGAGATGACTGATTGAAAACAGGTAGGTCATTTCACAGAAACGTGACTAACAACACCAGAGAAGTTAACAGGAATAAACACAGACACACTATTTATTTCAGATTGCAGAGAAAATATAAGAATATGTGTAATTTACAGTGAACCATGTATTGTACACCCAGCCTTTTTTTAAATCACGAATAAATGGCATTGGATATGTGCATTTCACAGAAAATTAGAATTAAAACATACAATATGAATAAAATGACTATTGTTATGCATCAGTTCGTGTTACTTGAAAAACTTTTATTTACTTGAAAAACTTTTATTTACTTGAAAAACTTTTATAAAAAAACAAATAACAGGCATAGATATACAATCTGGTGGCATATGCCTGAACTCATTCAAACTGCCTTCCTCTCTGTCGACAAACTCCTTGTTTTATTCTCCTTGAGTGAATTCTCTGAAAGCATCATCAGATATGCAACATGGCCCTCATCTTGAGTGCGTGATAAACGATCACGCTATCAGGAAATTCTGCCTTTTCTGTGAAGGGAAAGTGATCAGACTTGTTTTTCGCCTTGATCACTTCCTCCTCTGGGGCCGAGGGCCCTAAGAAAAGCCTCCAGTAGCCCACATGTATTGAGTTTCCACGTGCTGCACTCTGGAACAACAAGCGCTTTGACGTCAAACACTGCAAACTTTCTGCAGCGCTCCCAAAAAAATTCCCAAGCTTTCATGGGTTCGGACATGGTGGCGATGGAAAAAGTTGACCTAAGTGTCACGGGATTTTTAGTAATAAGTGACTGTACCCTAAATAGCACGTCCCAAGCATCTTCCCCATGTTCTCTGATAACTGAGACCCCCTCCTCTTGCCTCTTTTTTGTTCTTTCAAGCAAGAACTAATATTAACAACACCACGCCAGAAAATATATTTCAGAGAAATGTTACCAAACTTGGTTTTTAGAGTGGCGCCCACCTATGCAAAACTTTCCCGCCACACTCTAAAAAAAGAAATTCAGGGAACCCATTAACTTAAATAAATGCATAGTTGCAAGTTTTTTTTAATTAAATGTTGCAAACATTATTTTGGTGAGTTCTGTTGACATAATAATGCTGATCATTACACTGCACCTTAATATTGTGTGTAATTTAAACAAATTTATGATTTAATTGAATTTTTGATTGTCTCGTAGTAGTAAGTTGTGTCTTTTTTACTTTTTGTCTTCTGTACTATTTTTTCTTGATAACGCAGCAGATGCTTTGAATAGGGCTAGATAAGGAGAATAAACGTGAAATTAAGTGTTTTTTTAGTAAAGGGAAAGACATGTGCATGCAAAAAAATAAAAAAATCTGTCACATTTACTTACCCTCAAGTTGTTCCAAACCTGTTTGAATTTTTTTCTGGTTACGTCAACTGTTTGGTTAACAACATTCTTCAAAATACTTATTTTTTTTTAGTAACTTGTGTTTATGCTGCACATTATTAAGTTCCTCTAGCTCAGTGTAATTTGGCATTGAAAATAATTTCATTTGAAGTTGTCATAATTAAAAAAAAAACAGATGCAAACTGCAAGTTTTTGTTGAGCCAAAACATTTGTTTTTGTAATACATGACACTAATGTGTTGTTTATGGTTGCTAAGGTGCTGCTATGTAGTTACTAGGTTTGTTTGATATTCTAAGGCCAGTTGCATAAACATAGCCACCATGTTGAGACTAGTTTAACCAACTACTGTAGCAATCAAGTTCTTATCAGTCTTACATTTCAGATTCAAATTAGATCAATCCCTTTTCCCGTAACTGACTTAAAAAAGTTATGAGCAGTGTTTTAAGACTAGTCTAAGCAGTTTATGCAATCGACCCCAAGGACTACAGATATGGCTAGCGATGGCTATATCTCTAGACACAGTATAAGCACAAACATACTTAGGGTTTGCTCCAACTGAATCAAATATTTTATATCACAATATCCTGAGATGTTTTATAAGAACTTTAAATTCAGTCGAACACGATGTTCGCTACACAAAGGTCATCTGGCTTAAGCTGATCATAGACATTACTGGTAAACTTCAGCATAAATGTTACTCAATGAAACCAGACTCGCTGTGCAGGATACGCTTCGGCTGTTTCTGGGTGGTGGCAGATGTCACGTCTGCATGATCTGTACTTTGATATGTGGTGAATGAATGCATTGGTTCATTCTGCTTTTGGTGTTTTGTTATGTCTGTGTGATCAGGGGAAAAAGCTAACAATTAATACGTGAATGTGAAGTTGTTTTAAACATTAAACCCCTTTTTATGGATTCAAGCAATAGTATGAAGGCACATGCAATAGTATGAAAAGGGGTATGAATTTATGCAATACTATGAAAGGATTTATTACACGTATATACTGTATGCAATAGTGTGCCATAGTGTTCTTATACTGTCTCATACTGACTTGACACATTTGTTCTAAGGAGTTTTTACGTCACCACTAGTTTTGAATTAACAAATATTAACAAAAAACCTAAATACATACAAAATTATATATTAACTTAGCAGACAGAGCCTAATAGCACAACCATGCATCTCACAGCTAGATGGAAAACATTTATTTGAATAAACTACTGAAGCAAATTTGCCCGATTGCATAATTATATGCACATTTTAGCATTTTTTTCTTGCAGATGTATTATGGTTTATAGTATGTGCACGACAGTAACAAAATCCTAGGTTGTCTGACCTTAAAAAGAAATACAGCAACAATTACAGACCAAAACGTTTTCATTTATTTCTCTGTTTAATTTCTTTCTTTTTTTTTTGGACAAATGAATGTGCAACACAACTTTAACAGAGGTTTAATACTAAAAATGATAATATAATAGTAAATAAATATAATAATAATAGACATTACAGTGATTCCACCAGTGAAATCACAGTTGTTCTACAGTGTGCATGTTCATCATCGGTTTCACAATGACAAACATGCGTAAAAAAAAGACAAAGTCTGAAGTTACAGCTTCATATCGTAACCGTAAATTCGATTTGGGTCAGTTACACATGTCTGTGGCAAAGCTTCTGTGAATAATAGTCCTCCACTGATTAAAAAAAAATGCATTAACACAAAAGGTAAGCAAAAGCAAACAGTGTACATATTGTTAGGAAAGAAAGATACTTGTTTAGGTCGAATGAAAGGCTAATCTCAATCAGAATGACGCACGTTCACCACATCCCGTTCCTGACCAGTGAGAACGTACATCAGGAGGAGCCGCATTTTTTGACATCAGTGATTGTGTAATTGAGGTTTATTGTTGACTTTGTTCTGTGAATATTAAAAGCTTAGATTCCAAGAAAAGAAAGGCATTAAGAGAAATTAGTTTTTTAAAAGTAAATTTTTTGAATGTTAAATCTCTTTTGTTGCTTTGACAAATGTATCTTAATGACATTTGCAGACACACAGAGCTCATTTTTTAAATATATAGTATATAAAAAACAATTAGTTATAAATCGGTTTAATATCGCTATTGAGTGTTGGGATGTTTGTTTCCCATATTAAAGTGGTTAAAAGAAATAATCTGGGTTTAATAGTGCTTGATCGACAGCATCTGTGGGGTAATGTCAGTTACCACAGAAAAAACAAAAGCAAACATTTTGACTCATCCATCAGTTTTTTTAAAATCAAAAAATCACTAATACAATATTTATAAAAGTAGCTCCTTGCTGTACTTCAAATGGCTCTTACAATGGAAGAATTAAAAAAAACCTTAAATTATTTTCTGTGGCAATCAGCATAAAAGCACCACAAATACAGTCGAAATATCTTAATTAATTTATATTCACCCCAGAACATTCCTTTAAGAGTAACCACTAAAAATCTGAAGTCTTTGGATCCTGTTTTAAGTTAATACGACATAAAACGTCACATTAATTGTACCAGAAGAATCGCTTAATAATAACGCCTTTTAAAAGAGAAACTGTTCATTACAAAATACAAAGGTTTTGTATTACTTGAATAAAGTATGCTGGCACTAGATTATTCTGAAGTCCAAGATTCAGGAAGACTGCATTCCCAATACACAACTGGGAATTACATGCTTTTGCTTTCAGAATGACAACATCTCTCACGTTTCCAAAAGAGTAGTTGGATGTGACAACCAAAAAAAGTCACACAAGAACACACAAGTACAAAAAAAGCAGTCACTTTTTTACAAAAAAGTCACTTTGACGTTGTAGTACAAAGCCGTCTTATAAGAGGGTCAGCATTTCTCCTTCACAGAAACCCACTTCAACCCACTTCGGATCAGACTGTAACGTCTGATTAAGAAAATCCAGCTTATGGCACTTTCGGTACGTCTGTCCGTCCACTTCTGGTAATGTCCAGCTTGAATGGATTCCTGCAAATTCCAGCTAGATTGTGTAGGTTGTTCGCTCACTCCTCATTTGGGCTCTGAAACAACAGACACAGCGGTCCTCTGAGGGATTCTCAGGAAGCAGGAGAATTAACGTTCCTCCACTTAACTCTCTCATCAAATATGGCCTACATAGCAGCCATTGTAGTGAGGTGCTACGTCTCGGTGGATGGAGGCGGATGCGTCACTATCTCTACACAGTCTGACTCTAAGAGGTTCTCTGTATCCTGCTTGGCTCCTTCCTCGACCTCCAACTCGAACTGAAACTTGTCTCCACCATCAGTTCCTGTTTCGAAGAAGGGAGGAGAGGGACTCTGCCGTATCATGCTTTGGTACCAGTTCCTGTTCTCCTCTAAAGTGTCCAAGATATCCTGCGCATCTGGATGGACCAGGTCCGCCCAGGTCTCCCATAGTGGATGCACGATGTAATCAATGAAACCAACCTAAAAGGAGAAAAAAACAAAAAAAAAAAACAATTGATAAATTCCTTCAAGAAACTGCTCAACTTGACCAATACTTTGTAAAAAAGAAGTGTGCTTTGTTGTGTTTAAATGTACAATTAAGTTTTAAGTATATTTTAGAACAATTTTACATTTTTAAAAAGTATATTTTTTAAAAATCTGTACCTGCAGATAATATAATATCACTGGGCCACTTAAAGAGTATACATTCATGACTATGTTTCTTAGCACACTTAAGGACAATTTTAAAGACAAGTTTACTTTGTAATAATGTAAAACTAAAAGTTGTACTTTAAAGTCCATTTTAAATCATTTTTCAGGCTTTAGAGAAGTACACTTATTTTGACTAACAATGTAAAGCACAAGCTAAGTTTTTGAATATCAATCTCATCATTACAAATGTGTAATTACAAATATTGTTAAATACATGACATGCACGTTTAAACAGAAATTACATTACAGTGTATTTTAGTTTACCATAAATGCTTTTCAGTGCATTCAACAGTATGCTTTAACCATTTTTCAAAGACAATATAATTATGAAACTGCACATAAAGATGCACTATAGTTCTACTTAAGTGGGTCAAACAACACCAAGTTTAGTTAATTGCATTTAGTGTAAACAAATTATAATCCATTTTAATTTACAAATACTGTGCAATTAAGTGTTCAAAAACATTATATTGATTTCGCACTGAAATATACTCTTTTAAAGTATATTATTTCCATAATAAGTACACTAAAGTATGCTAAAGTGTGGAATGACTTGAATGTGAAGGATCCTTTAGATGCCCACCTGAGACTTCTCCACTGAAGCGGTGTGTTTGTCACACATCGGGCTGATCTCCATGCCTCGCTCTCTCTCTCGGTCACCCTGGTGGAAGAACTCATCCATAATGCGATCCGTCCATTGGCGGTATAGATCTAATGGCTTGGTGGGATTGCTGAGATCGGCACAGTGAACCATATTTCGTAAGACCTGTGGACATTGTGAGACAGAGGATGTTGAAGGATATTGACTTGTGGAACTAGTAGTGAAGAAACAAATGTTGTTAAGGACACGCAGGCCAGGACTCACCTGTATCCTGTCCGTATAGTTGTCCAATAGCAACACTCCTGAACTGGTCACCTTCTTAGTCTCGACCATTGTCTTCAAGTCAGCCAGTAAGCTCATGTGCTTGGACATGTCTGTTGCTAGTACCTATGGAAAGAAATGGAGACTTAGGGTCTTTCCAGACCTGTAGATCGTTTGCTTAAATTGTTACAATGTTGCATTTTCTTCACTTTCTTAAGGCGACATATCAAAATGTGTCACATGTGAATATAAATGCCCTCTCATTGGTCAAAGTGCCAGTCCAATTCACTTGTTTGCTGCTACCATTTGACACCCTTCAAACGCTGAAATGGCTGATTATACAACACCCAGTGTTTCCGTGACTGTTCAAAACGTGTATATACTGTATGAGGCACGAGATTAGTTGGGTCAGTATCACTATAGAGTGAAAAAATTTGGGTTTCTTAAAACTTTGGCCCTGTAAATCATAATTTGTGTGAAAATGAATACAAGTTGTCTGAGTTTTACCACCTCTAGTGTTCATTTCAACTGGAATCTGCAGCGATTGGTAAGTATAGGAATGTTTTTTGAGTTTGCAGAAATGTAGGTAGAGCCATGTATTTCAATGAATCTAGGTAGCATTTCTCAGACTGTTATTTTGGTGTGAATTCAAGCACAATTGCTATGTTGATCTATGCCTAAACAGACCAAACTAAGTGAGAAAAGGCTTAGTATTTACGCTCTTTCGTATTAGAGCGAAAAAGTTGCCCAAACAGATTTTCCTTGTGTTCGAATTTTGACCAACAAATGCTGCTTGGTTTGAAAGTGACTTCTGTGTGAGTTGTTTGAACACTAAAAGCTTAAAGGTGATAACATCAACGAGCACAAATGCCTACCATATCAATGACCATCTTTCTCAGAGTCTGTCGCTGCTTCTTGGAGAGGTTTTGGAAGATATCACAGTTTTCCCCTTGCAAGAGCTTGAAACCAACCGCTAGGTGATGGTTCTCCAGAACAGACTCATCATTGTACATGAGCGCCAGCTCGGAGTCTGCAGTAAAGACAGGCATGATGTTTATGGGAGACATGAAACAGTCATAACATTGAGGCTTTGTTCTTCCATATGGTTTGCGTTTCAATAACTGCAGCAGTTTGGATCCATAAGCATGCATGGTCTTCTATATGTAGATAAAAACACACTCACTGGTATTAATTAGGAACTGGTTTGAGACTCCTGGGTGGTCCACATCATGGATGGCTGCTGCAAAGATAGCGGCCAGGATCTCCAGGTCTGTAAAGACCGCCTGTGCATAATAATAGAGAAAGACAGTGTTACACGACCCAGATCAACTTTCTGCAATGCACTGAACTGAGTAAAGCATGCGGCACACAGTTTAAGCATTGTAACACAACTCTGCCAGTTGAAACTGTTTCAGTTTTGACTCTGTTTGCCATAAGACCTTTAATTAAACTAAATATTTTGCAGACAAAAGACAGCTTGTCTTTTCAAGTTTCATTTTTGCCTTAAAAGAAGACAAAGCAAAAAAGAGCTGCAGACAAAACACTTTAGAGATCAGAGGGGTCATGCATCAGGAAAATTAGAGACAAATCAATTCAAAGGGTTCAGAAACAGCTATGACTGGCTGGAAATGTGGAATGAGGAGAAAATATTTTGTTTCCATTTTATTCTCTTATTTTGTTTTGTATTTCAATTTTTTTGATAACTATTTTATTCAATTATTTTGTTTATACATTAATTTTATTTATCTTAATCATTTTCATTATTTCCATTTATTTGTATTTTAATCTCTTATAATTTATTAAGAATTGTACTTCTGTTTTATGCTTTTATTTTCTTTTAAGCATTTTAACTTTTAAAATTCTTTTAAAAAATGTATTCCCTTATTTTATTATATGCTGTTTTAAAACATTTTTCATTTATATTTTCTTCTCTTGTTTTGTTTTATTTATTTACATTTTTCATTTATATCTATTTTATTCTATTGTTTTTATATTAATTTTTTTCCGTTCATTTAAATTTTATTAACTAATTTTAATGCATTTTATTTTTTTCTTTTTATATGTTCATGTTAAGCATTTCAATTTGAAATTTTAAATGTATTTTCTTATTTAGTTATATGCAGCTGTAAAACATTTTTTTTATTTGTATTTAATTTTAAAATGTTGTTTTCATTATATGAGGGTGTTTATACTGTATTTTTACATCTGTCTCCAAGTTTTTTGATCCTGTGTTTTAATTTTGTTTTGATGCCTCTGTACAGCACTTTGGGTGCAACTTCTGTTGTTTTGAAATGTGCTTTATAAATTAATAAACTAAACTTTATGGTTTTTTATATATATATATATAAAGCCCTGTGCTAAATAAATAAAGCCTTAAAGCTTTTCTACATTATAACTACATTTCTGGGACATATAGGAGTTTCTTACATCCAGTGCAGGTGTGGACAGCAGGATGTGTGTGGACTGGGCCACGTCAGCCGCGTGTAAACTGTTGTGATAGGCCACGTCTGCGTGGTAGTGATCTTCAAGGGTCATCATGTACGTCACAAAGGTATCCACTGGGATCTTAAATGTCTTCATTAAATCTCTCTCCTACAGAAGAAAACTGCTTCAGTTACATTTCATTTTTAAAAACACATCTCTGGACTTGTGAGAAGGGGTTTTTGTTTTGCGCACTAACCTGAAAGATGGCGTACATGATGCAGGTCAGCGGCCGATGGTGAGAGTGCTCTGAAACTTTAAAGATGTTCAGACCCCATCTGTTGATGTCCTCCAGGTCCTACAAAAGGCAAGAGAGGATATACGTCTAACTACGGTACCAGCTTGACAAAAGTGCACGATTTCCATGCAACAGGTGTTCTGTAATGTATGACTATACCTTTGAGAGCAAGTCCTCCAAATCTGTTTTCACGCCGAAGCGGGCCGTACTGCAGCTGCTGGAGAGACCCGGGCCCTGCGTGACCTTCCTCACCCCGCTGATCTGAGTCATCAGCTGCTGCTGCCTCCTCTTTCTGTCCCGTGATTTTGAAGTGGGCGATGGGATCTCCAGTTCATTCTGTTTATCTACAGGGGGAAATGTTTCGGCCCGTGATTGTTAATTTCAGCACTCGCACACTCAATTCACAACAGATACCATGACTTTACACACACTCTGAGTAAATTCAAGTAAGCAAAATGAAGTTCGATATTAGTATAAGCCACCTACAAGAACTTTTCTGCCAAGTTCAACAGTTTATGCTACAGGTAAATATTCCCTGACGTAAAGAAAGCTTAGAATAGAGTTACGGTCCTGCCTTTAGTTCTAGTAAATAAACTGAATTAAACACTGACTAACAAAATGTTTTTAGTTTTATCTTAAGTAAAAATTCTACTTTCATATTCTAGGTAATTTAGCTTTTGGTTTTGGTGAAAAAAAAAACCATCAAAGTATTATATTGACCTACATTAAGTAACATTATTATAGTAAAATATTTTACATAATTGTGGTCTTTACAATAAATATAGCCTTTTTTATTTTGTATGAATGTTTTTGTTTTTGGAAAAATAAATATTTTTAATAAATACTACTAAATCAGAATTTAATGTAAAAACTAAACTAAATATAAATATGGTGAAATTTTGTTATAAAAAGAAAAAAAGTATTATATTGACCTACATTAAGTAACATTTTGGCTCATGTCTAAAGAAAATATATAACTTCATTATGGCCTTTACAATAAACACTCTTTGTTTGAATGTTTTTGTCTTTGGGAAAACAAATAATGTGGACAAATATTACATCAAAATTACATACAAATTTGACTGTAACAAATTTTTTGTTTTTCCAAAGTATCATTTTTAAGTGTATGCCGGTGCAAACCCATCTCAGTTGTTTGTAATGTTATATCTACTGATGGAAACATCAGAGACAAAGTTGATACTCAAAACATGCATGAGAAAACAACCCAAGTCTCCTGAGATGAAACAGCGATCTCTTGATTTTTTTTTGTCTCCAGTGACGTCCCTCAGAACCACACATTTGTTCTTCTCTCTCAAACATCTCTCGTTTCTCACTCAGGAGAGTTGAGCTCTCTCTAACACTGCATGTTAAGAGTGTTTGTCTGAAAATCTCCCCGCTGATGACTCTGTGAGTAGTGTGTAGGTTGTAGGGCTCTGGACGGCAGGGTTAGGGGAGTACAGTGACCCTGTGGCATCTGACGCAGACTACAGTTTCAGCCCTCCTCTTTCTCACACACTCTCTCTCACTGCTTTGACGTCAGACCAGATCAGACTGGTTTGAATAACAGAGGTGCAGGCGAACCACAGACGTTCAGCAATGATTAACCCCTCTTTCTAGATATCAGTGTTTTCATGGAGGAGCTTGTCATCCTCTCTATCCACAACCTTTTATCATTAACACCATCTGAAGTATGGCTTTCACCAAATTTCTCAGTTTCACTCACTAGTCTGAAACACTGTGTACTGTAGTAAAAACACTGTATGATTTTGAAAACAATCAATAGATCTTGTCTGATATGTAAGTTTTGTGTCACTTCACTATATTTTAAAATGTAATTTATTCCTTTGATGCAAAGCTGAATTTTCAGCATCATTACTCCAGGTTTCAGTGTCACAAGATCCTTCAGAAATCATTCTAATATGCTGATTTGATTCTCAAGAAACATTTATTATTATTTATCAATGTGGAAAACAGTCATACTGATTATATTAATACATTTTTTTTAAATGTTCAGAAGACCAGCATTTATTTGAATAGAAATCTTTAATAATCTTTAATAAATCTATACTTGACTTTTACACCAAAATCTATTGCATCCTTTCTGAATAAAAGTATTAATTGATTTACTTTAAAAAACCTACTGACCCCAAACTTCTGAACAGCCTGTATTTGAAAGGATGACTCCAAGTAAAAGGCATTTACAATAATTATGCATACTGCTTTTATGAGCTCATATTAACTGGGGTTTTAGTACATGGAATATATTACATTTTCAAATATTTGTATTTTTTTATTCGTATATGCAATAAAATATATGTGATCTATTTCTTGAAATCCCAAGATTTTACACACTCATAAACAAAGGAACGGTCAGTCCCCATGTAATGTTTTCTTACAAGCGTTTGAATCATCTTATGAGGACTCACCTAAGAATGTGTTGGAGATGAACTCAGACACCTGGTTTCCAGAGCGACTCATCTCAGACAGATGTGTCAGCTCCCGATTCAACATCCTCTTGAACTAAAACACACAAAAAAGACAAGTCTTGTTAAATATATACACATTATCAATATTTCTAAACTTCTCATTGCAAGTCCTCACACTATATTTTAACCAAGCACTGCAAGAAACTCGAGCAACATGCAAATTAAACGACCAATACATGGCAAACAATGTATGGCAGTGAATAACTCTCTCACAAACACACACCTTAATGTAACCCCAGGACACCGAGAGCAAATAGTTGACTTCAGGCATGTTGGAGTCTTCAGTTAGTCGCCTAAACCCTGAACTCAAACTAAAGCCCAGCACTGACTCCAGTGGCTCCACACCGTCTCTCTTCATCTCATCCGTCTGCATTCCCTTTCACATCCCAGCCAGGCTCGGATAAACAGCAACCGTCAGGAGAGATCCAGACAGAATTCCAGGAGATCTGCCATACGGTGTGTTTCCAACACTAAGTCTTGTTTCTCCCTCGGTTATTTTCTGTCTCCCTTTCTCCCTCCTCTTCCTTCTTCTCTCTGTCTATCTTTGTCTCTCTCTCTCTCTCCCCCCTGTTTTTACGCTCCACATCCACTGCTGCACCAAAGATGGACATATGTAAACACACAAAACCTGATACACAATGCTTTGCTTTTTTACTTGCTGGATTTCAATGTATCTACATTTATATGCATGTTTTGATTTTTTTATATCCATACATGCTAGAAGCAACTTTAGTTATAGTTCTATCTTTAGCATATATGAGAAAATTCTCATGAATGTTTGAATGAAAAAAACAAACGGGAAAAAAAAAAACGCCCGACTAAAGTAACATGAAGTCAACACACACACACACACACACACACACACACACACACACACACACACACACACACACACACACACACACACACACACACACACACACACACACACACACACACACACATAAATAATACAATTAGCAATCAGTCCTGCACATCCTCCACATTTAATACCAAGTGATATATCTGTTCCTATCTGCTGTATTTCCGCAATATGTTTTTCTACTGGGAAGTTATGAATATGGTTTTGCAGCAGCCTATTTTTACTCAATGGAGCAAATATTTTTTCCCCAGGGAAATATGTCTTGAACGTTGCATTGGATAAAAGCTTCTGTTGAATGCATAAATGCAATGTAAGTGCACTTCAGCTGATACTATACTAGAACTAGACACTGTTGAACTGAAGTCTAAATGTTTTAGTAGTTCAAATCTAAAAATGCTTACTGTATATAAAAAAAACTGTTATTTAATAATTGCAAATTTTCCAATTTTTAAAAAAAAAAAGTATTCTTATAAAATATAATACATATTTTATGGAACAGGATATTACTTAAACAGCTTGCTTTTAAATATTTCTTAAATGAATTATTTAAAAGTATCAATTAGTTATTTCAATCTAACTTTAAAATAAGTTATTATATATTTTATAGTACAGGAAATCATTTTAAAAAAAAACTGTTTAAATTTTTTTTTAAATAAATTTATATTTATATATTTTTAAATAAATTAGTAGTGTCAATGAATTATTTAAATTTAACCTTATAAATATAAGTGCAGTTGTAAAATAAATTCTAATAAAAGTTCTAATAAAAATAAAAATGGAGAAAGTCAAACTGCTGTGCTATTCCGATTTTTCTACATAAAGTATTTTAATTTTTGCACACATCTAAACATTCAAACTTCCAAAAATAAAAGACAATTCGGAGCTCTTGTTCTCATTTCTTATAACAACATAAAGCACAAGCCAATCCCTTAAACATAAGCCAATCTCCAGTAACAGATGAATCAGTTCCTTCAGCATTAAACCTCAAAGCAAAGCCAGAATTTGTTCAAAAAAGCCCTTGCACTAACTCACCTCTCGCCAGCTTTTTAGCACACCAAAATTTCTCCTTTTCTCTGAGTAGCATAGTCCCATTGTTGCAGCGATGGTGTTTGTGCGCTGTTGGTGAGCATGTGGCAAGGCAGTGCCTGTGAGTTCACTTTGACGGGTGTCAGGAAATGCTTTAGACTAAGTGCTGAGTGATTCACCTCTCCTCCCTCACGACTCCCAGCGCCTCCCTCTGCCTCTCTCTGTCTGCAGCCGCAGGTACCGCGCTACTCATGTTCTGACTGCACACGGGTGGAACTCGCTCAGTTACTACTCACACAACTTCAAAGACATGACAAGAAGGCTCAGGCTTTTGTCTTTCATAGATTATGACGTGAATCGAAGACTTGCACTACGTAGCTGAATTTCATTATGTGTTACCTTTCCGGTTCAAAGAAAGATTTAACTATAAATAATAAACCAACAATAATAACTTATATTTAAATAATCACCTATACACCTAGAATTTTTTTTTTTTAATTCTGTAAATGATTAAATTAAATTTGGTTGTGAAAATACCCACAAAAGATCATTTAAAAGCTATTATTGTGTTAAATGTTTAGGCTACAACGGCCTAACAGTTATTATGGAACAAGAAGATAATTTGAGAAACATCTCAGTATTTTATGTTAATGCAATGAAAGTTACTGGTAACCAAAACAGCTTTGTTACCATCAGTCTTCAAAATACCTTCTTTTTTGTTGTGCAAAAGAAAGTCAATCAGGTTTGAAAAAACATGAGGGTGACTAAATGATGACAGAATTATTATTTATTTATTATTGGTGAAAAAAATATCTCTTTAATGATTTATATTTATTTATTTTAATAAATTAAATGATACTCTAAAGAAGAAACTAAATCTTCTACTAGAGTTGGCGGTAAATGTCTTTATGAGTCGATTCGTTCAAACAGCTGATTCATTCAGGAAAGAAGTAAATGGTTCACTTTTTGAATCATTGGTTCACACGATTCGTTCAATACGAGGATTCATATTGAAAGTGTTGCGCGGAGATGCACAACATTCTGCTGTGGCTTTATAGGTAATATTTTTGTTGGCAAAACTGAACAAAAACACACAATATTGTGTTTAAAATATAAAACAATATTAACTGCGTATTTACTGAACTGTTGTTGATGTTATGGCAAAACATTTGCACTCGTGTTCGATAGTGATAAAAACAGCACTGGTGATATATTGTTCTTGCTGCTCATGTGATATCACTTATCATACGATATAAATATGTGCGTTAACTGCGTGAAATTTTTTTATCTTTTTTTTTTCATAACTAATTAATTAAGTTAACGTGTTAAACTGACAGCTATAATATTAGGGCTGGGTAAAAAATATTTATATCTCGATTTTAATTGATTCTCATTTTTACGAAACAATATTGATTCTTAAATTCCAAGAATTGATTAATCTAGCCTTTTTTCAGTTAATGCACGGAAAGTTGAAGGGCACTTCCCATCCAATATATCGCAATAATATAAGCATTGTGCTTTGGTGGTTTTAATATGAAACAAAGTCTCAGATTTCAAATTCTGTCCATTGTATTGCAGTATTTAAACAATAAATGCTGTTTTGGTGCTGTTTAATGTGGAGTGACAGATCGCTGTAGCGCCTCGATCAACAGACGTGGCAGCGCGTGGCGCACGTGAACTGATCGTCTCCTCCACATTAATACCAGTTTCAGCACCTAATAAACATGACTAAACATCCGAAGGTAAGTTAAAAGAAAGAGTACAACTTTACAATCCGTATCCTGTCTCATGTAATCCCTCAATTAGTGTTTCAGCTGCGCAAAGACGTCAATATAATGGCTTGTAAACAATGTGTCATGTAACCTCACCTCAGAAAAAAAACAATCGGTGACAGTAAATTCATTAGTCAGCTAGAAAATTAAATTGTAGCGAGGGGCATTTTGCTAAATATATGCACCATATATATATATACATATATATACATATATATATATATATATATATATATATATATATATATATATATATATATTTTTTTTTTTTTTTTTTTTTTTTTTTCAATATTTTTTTGTTAATGACAGCCACCATTTAAATGTTAAAAGACGAATTGAAGTAGAAATATTATGTAATTGTAACTTTTATTTTTAAAACTTTATTAAGTGTAATTTAAGCAGTTGTATAGCCTAAAAATCAGTTAGTTTTAACCTTCAATATTATAGTAATGTAGTACCAACTGACTCTCATGTATATTTTACAGCATTTGTTAAAAGATTTTTTTTCCTTGAGAAAATTTGGCATGTGTACCTTATATAAATACAAAATAATCTATACTGAATTAAGTCAAATCAAAGTGGGAATCAAATCGAATCGCATGCTTGTGAATGAGAATCGAATCAAATCGTGAAATTTGTGTCAAAAACCCAGCCCTATACAGTATATATATATATGTGTGTGTGTGTGTGTGTGTGTGTGTGTGTGTTTTATATTGACAGATATATATATATATAAATATATATATATAAACAATAATACATAGAAATAGTAGTCAATTAATGATATTTTGCCTATTTATAATAACTTTAAATATAATGAACCATATATATATATATATATATATATATATATATATATATATATATATATATATATATATATATATATATATGTATATGTATATATGTATAGCAAATATTACAGAAAGTTAAATAATATAGTATAATATAATATAATGAAATATAATTTGATTCTGTAAATTATTTTATTCTGTGTATAATGAAATATATACCAGGCATCCGTTTTACATTGTATCTAAATCCGCCAAGTCCAAGTGATTTTTAAAAATGAGAAAAAAGTAACAGACCCCAAAATAAAATTATTCTTTGTTACTTTTATCCTTTATCTCATATTCAAAAATAACTGTATCATATATACACTGAAATAAAATTGGTGTACAGTTTAGAATAGTAAATTTCACAAATAATTACAAAGAAATGGCAAGTAATATTGAATTAAATGTGAAACAGTGGAAGTAGAAAAAAAGTAGAAAAGTAGACTGACATATATATATATATTTCCTGTAAAGCATACTATAATTTTCTTTGTTTTATTTACACCTTCAAAAAAGTATTTTACAAATTAAATAATATCACTTATATATTTTTGTAAATGTCATTATGCCACAGTTATAATTCTACAATGTGAAATATAATTAATAACTGCATTATATGATAAAACGCAGTGTAATGCTGGGATGTCAGTGAGGCAAGTGTGAGTGTGTGTCCTCTGTTACTCTATGCTCTCGATCTACATCTGATTAGGTATGAGAGTAAACAAAGTAAAGAGGTCACAGCTGACAAAAAGAGGCCAGTGCCAATGTAGGTACCCAAATAATGTGAAAAAAGGTTTAATCATTTAGTTTTTCACTCTAAGTAATGAGTGTTTCAACAGTTTCCTTTCAACACTGATTCCAGTAAATCCACTGAATCCATAACCACCCACACATACAGAGTTTAATTCTTGTGATAAAATATGCTAAAAATAGATAAAAGAATTGCTTGGGCCAACTGCCTTTCACCAAGACAACAAACTGGAACTAAGATATTATATTAATGTTTCTTCTGTAATTCTCTGGGTAATAATCAGGCAATCAGTCAAGTTATCATTGCATGCTTTACTGTTGACCTATAAATGTGGCAATATCTGTAGATCTCATGTCAACATCTCATCATTGACGTTCGCAGTATAAACCTCATAGACACTGTTCTACATGACCAACCACATACTGTATTCATGCATCAGCACTAAAAAATCCAGGATTCAAAGCTGCATTTGAGAGCTGTGACTAAACAATACCAGTAGGCTATGGTAAAAGGATGACTAAAATGTTCAGACATTGTCTAAGACAAGCATCTAATAACTCCTAATAACTAATAAACCATCACAAAAGATACTTAAAGCGATAGTTTCGTTTAAGAAAAATTCTAACACAATTTACTCACACTCATATCATTTCAAACCTGTATGAATTTCTTTCTTCTGCTGGACACAAAAGATGATATTTTGTAGAATGTTGTTAACTAAACAGTTCTGGTTTCCATAGACTTGCATCGTATGAATAAAAAACACAGTGGAAGTCAATGGGGACCAAAACAGTTTGAGTGCATACATTTCTTAAAATATCTTCTTTTGTTTGCATAGAGGTGTGCAATGACATGAGGGTGAGTGAATGATGACAGAATTATCATTTTTGTATGGACTACTGCCATAAGTAGTGTTTGTAAAATGACACAATAGAATTGAAAATCTTCCTTATTGCATCTCATTGATATTCCAACAAAACCTTGACTTACTAGGCTTTGAAATAACACGTGAATGTGGAAAGCAATAAAAACTACTCTTCTACCACAAACTGAAAAATCTCAAACAAACAAACTTTGCAGTATACATTTATAAAAATAAAAGTTCCAAAAGAGAGGTTTTGCAGCAATGCCGTAGAGAAACACCTTTCAAAGAACCATTTTTCTTAGTGTGAAGAACATCTAAAGAACATTTTTTACACTATAAAGAAGCTTTTGTGCAACGGATAGATTCCATGGATGTTAAAGGTTCTAAATGGAACCGTTAGTGCCAATAAAGAACCTTTATTTCTAAGAGGACTGAAATGTGAATTTCTCTGAAAACATGCATAAAGATGCCCCGCTGTTTCCAGCAATGCTGAGGTAAAGTGTGAGTCTCACCTTGTTGGAGGCCATGTCACTGACGGAGCGGTACGTCTGGATGGTCTCCAGCTGGTCCAGGCACCAGTCTAGCTCCTCCATGGTCTCCACGGCCAGCTTCTGGAAGGATTCATCTGGTAAGAGACACACGGATATGCATTCAGGATCCAGCCTCTGCTGCATGGCCAGAAAAGGTGGTCCGGTGGGAGCGGTGCAGATAGAGGAGCAGTGATCTTTCATGGTGCGCTGTGTGCTGCTGATGTAGTCATTCTGCACTGATAGTATCTGGATTAATAGCTCACTGTTCGCTTCATAGTCCTTTCCATTGTGTCACCGGCTCGGTCTCCAAACTCACCTACTGTGCAGTCTGTCTGCCAGTGTATCTCTCTCTCTCTGTGCTGATGTGTCAATGAACCTTAGTGCTTATAGTGGGAGGGACTTAAAAACTCATTCCCTATTTCTCTCCTCTTCTGTTGACTGAAAATGTAGTTAATTGAAACCAAAGTGGGGAGAGAATGATTAATGCTCAATTATCCTGTTAGTAAATGATCTTGATGGATGAATCTCATCAAAACACACATTAAGGTCATATTTCAACCCAAAACAACAAGAAAATGACGCCTATTTTTAGGACCGCAATGCATTTGTAAAATTGTTGTTAATTCATTATCATAATATGTGTTTTGAGTTTTTATTTTTGTACATTTATTTCAATGCTGATTCTCATTAGATTTTTATGATGTAGTGTAAGAAAAAAAAATCACAATTAACTTCATGAAATGAAAATAAAAGAATTAAAAAATCTACTTTAATACAATTATGTTTGCATATATATATACACACACATATATATATATATAAAATATAGAACAATATAATAAATAGTAAATATTAAAAAAATTTTTAGCATTAGAGTAATGAGAATTATGATATTGAGAGAGAATGTACATTAATATCTTGAAAGTAACATCATAAAAAAAGAAAAGAAAACAAAAACATAACTGTCCCTAAATAGATGTAATTTTCTTTATACATAATCATTTTTGGGGCTGAAAAAAAAATCTCAGACAAGTATAAAGTACGACTCTTGAAAATATCTATTTTTATTTAATAATTTGTCTAATTTAACAAGTTGAAACTATAGCATACTAGGGACAATAAAGACAGGCTGCTGGACAAAGGGTTGACAAGACAAGATGGAAAAGGCCTAAAGCTGAGAGGAATGAATCACACCCACTACAAATGCATCCGTCGGTTTGAATGACTCCACCACCCTCACACTGAGCATTAACTTTAATCTTTTAGTAGACAGGAGGCTTTTCCAAGGTGGTATCAGCATTTATATTTATTGAGAGATCACGACTCACAGAATCCCCCACCACCTCCATTTGATCCCCGATAGGGCTAACGAGAAGGAGCTATGAAATCAAAGCCAGGACTGTGTTTGCAGGAGCAACCCGAGAGGCAAACTTTACTCCCCTTACTGGCCAGCATCCAGTCAAAGCTCAACAGGAGCCAAGCAAAGTAAACCACTTCCCCTGAGGTTGAGACGGCGCTAAATCATGGAGCAGATTTCCATGCGTTGCTCAGACTGGAGTGTACACTTACACAAGTTATTTATTTTTCATTGGCTCAAGTTAAAAAATATAGATGTGAATCATTACCCAAAATTTTTTTAATTGGATGAATGAAACACTTTTTTCAGTGTAGGCTGCAGCTATAGATTTCACAAAGACGGCAAAACTTTGCATGAAGAAAGAATGATATGTTGTCTAAATGAACATTTATTGACCTTGGGACATGTTGCACTGACAAGTTCATCTGGAATCCAGTTCAAACTCTACTCACGAATCTGTATACAAGAACGCAAAAACATTATCAGTGTGGATTAGGAAAAATTATAGGCAGTAATGTATTTTAGATTACTGTATTCTGATTACTTTTGGATTACTTGTGACCTGTTACTTGTTTATAGATTTGAATGGGATTATACGGCAGAGTTGTTCAAGTGTGCGCGCTCACTGACTTAATTCTGTATCTGCATTCACGAATTCTGTCATAATCATAAAAAACCAATTGCAAAATAAATGTAAGCCATTGATTTGTTTCAATGATTATGGGAGTTCTTGTGAAAGTGCATACAGTAGCTCACATTAGACTAAAGTCATGGACCGCTTTAGTGTCCTTTGCTCACTTTCTTTGTATAATTTATAACAAAAATGAAATAACCAATATGGTAAATGGTTCTTAGCTTGTTTTTTTCAGTAGCCAGAAGATAACTTGCTTTTTCAAGTGGGATGGTCTGCATTAAAATGACACATACCTCCCTAAGTTTTTTAAATGTCATGTGTCGACTTTTCAAGTTTTATTTTGTTATTGCAGTTTAATTTATAAAGGTGTTCCTTTAATTAAAAACAGCTAGTTACCCTTTTTTATCTTTTAGTTAATAGATTAATGAAACTTCTGTCATCATTTTGAAGAACGTCTCTTCTGTGCATATTATGAAAGTCAGTGGGGTCCACAGTTGATTTGACATTCTTTAATATTCGAAATTTCAAAATGCATCAGTTTTACCTTTTGTGATGCAGTTTAAAGACTCAATAAACAAATTTGGGGGCAATTTGTTTATTTATTTTGATAGAAATAATAATACCCAATTTTTGAAGTTAAATAAAGCAAAGATTATTGCAGTACGTTTTATAAGAAACTACTATTTCGGTCTTTTTTATTTTAAAATGTAAGGTTTAATTTAACATTCAGTATTTGTGAAATTAACTAGCAATTTCAAAATGCAAATTAAATTCTACCCCAAATTATTGTCAGTGAACTTTTACTCAGGAATAAACTGCTGCATTAAATTGATCAAAAGTGACAGTAAAGACATTTATAATGTTACAAAATACTTCTCAAATGCTGTTCTTTTGAACTATATATTAAGGAATCCTTAAAAATCATTTTTGTGGCTTAAATCAGCATATTGAATGATTTTTGAAGGATCATGTGATCCTGAAGTGTGGCTTAAATCAGCATATTGATAAATCATGAAATAAATGAAGCTTTGTTGAGCATATAACCCCTAACACCCCCCCCCCCCCCCCCAAAAAAGTATTATAAAGTTTTTTTTGGTAGTGTAACTATTTATATATATATATATATATATATATATAAAAACATATTTGTTATATCGTCTTGCTACAAGTATAGAAGCTTTAAAAACCATCACAGGAATAAACTACATAATTAATATATAAATCATGAAATAAATGCAGCTTTGTTGAGCATATAACACCCCCCCCCCCCCCCAAAAAAAAAAAGTATCCCAAAGTTTTGCATGGTAGTGTAACTATTTATATATATATATATATATATATATATATAAAACATATTTGTTTATATCGTCTTGCTACACAGTATAGAAACGGGAAATATAATTCTTAAAAATGCAGCTTTGCCATCACAGGAATAAACTACGTTTTAAAATTATTAATATATAAATCATGAAATAAATGCAGCTTTGTTGAGCATATACACCCCCCCTCCAAATAAAAAATAAGTACCCCAAAGTTTTGCATGGTAGTGTAACTATTTTACATATGTTTATATCTTCTTGCTACACAGTGTAGAAACGGGAAATATAATGCTTAATTCTTGGCCCTGTGTACTTTCTTTGTAATGTGTTTTGTGTTTTTTTTTTTAACTGTTAAAAAAACTCTGGTAATGCTGACAATGCAAAAAGTCCTTACGTTGCATTATGAACTGCACTCTGACACAGTCAGGAACGCAGTGGTATGTGAATGAAGATTACTAGAAGTGCCTGTGTTCGTGAGTATTGTTCTTGCCTCACATTATCCCCAACATATGAACATTTTACCCTTTTAAATCACAATAATATCTTAATGCAAACCATTTTCATTTAAATGCATTAAAAAAACCATTTGATGAGGAGCAGACTAAACAATCCAAACATGTATCAAGAAAAAAGGCCTGATTTAAACAAAACATTAAGCAAGTGCGGTTTTCTGCTGTGGATTGACTAAGACAGCCAATTAATTACTGTGGTACTCCTCATGCTCCTATGATTGGTCACGTGGCAGAAATACCACATGCATCGATTAGCATGAATGCTAGCGCTTCAATAAATCCAGTCCCTAGAGTATAACTGATGAGTTAATCACTGAGTTCCAGTGAGCATCTACAAATAAAGTGACCACATCTAACAACCAGCTCCGGTTGCCATAGCTGTAAAAGCGAGCGAAGGGTTTGGATTAACCCTGCTGACGTCTGTGAGGGATATACAGTGCATTACTCCTGATGAATAAGGTCATTTGAGAAGCCTCCTGCGCTCAAGATGTTTCACATATGGAGTCCATTTAAGCGGCGTGTGTAGATCTGAAGCCTGGCATGAACACACACGAAAAACAGCATCAATATGTCATCGCCACGGGAGCTTGAGAGAGAACAACGAGTGGGCAACTTTCACCAGGGGCCTAAACGAAGCCAAGCATGTGCCACTGACAACTAGTGACACCTAAAATTATGGGCTGGATCATTCTGGTAAAATCAGAGGATTGAAAGTAGCAATTTTAATAAATAATTACATACACACTATTATAGAACTAAATCTGCTTAACTGTCACAGTCACACACCGTTTTTAACAGTCTTACTGTTTTTGACTGTTTTTAATCAAATAAATGCAGCTTTGGTAAACACAAAAAACTTACTGACCCCGGATTTGAATACTGATAATAATAGTACTAATATATAGTATTTAGTGTAATTCATTTAATTGTTTCTATAATAATAATAATAATATAGTTCCAAAATAAAAGTATAGTTATGCTCTATAACAACCACTAAAACACACTAGTTTCGGAGTAAAGAAAACCCTACTTTGAATCTGCTTTCAGTCTGATTGTGATTTGTTTTCTGTTGTACACAAAAAAACGGTTCAAATTTGAACAACATTACATTGCTTGCATAACCTTCGGTCATACCAATAAAATGTCTTTTTAATTACATACACACATTATCATATAAAAATCAGCTTAACTGTTACAGAAAACATACAATTGACAATTTCAATTTCTTATCATTTATAATAATAAAAAAAATAATAATAATATAATTTATATAAATTAAAATTAGTATTATTATGAAGTACTATACAGTTTAATAGTATCATTTATAATTTGATTAAATATCATTTTAAACAAACAAATGAACAAACAGACATACAAATAAATAATTAAATAAATATTAGGTTTCATGTATTTTTCCGAATTTGTTCTGTCTGTTTTTACTAAAATAATAATACACATACCATTTCTTGGCTGGTAAAAATATTTGTGTGGCAGAAGGATATGCAAATGCTTAAGCAAAAATTTTATTATTATTATTATTATTATTATTATGATTATCATATAAATAACATGGTTATTCTTCAAAAATTTTGTGTTTTATTCACACTATAAAAAAAAATATATTTTTTGTAAATACAACAAGCGTTGTTGGAGTACGGTATGTGAGAAGTGTGAGTGAAAACTGTTCCAAAGTAAATCCTACATTATTTTTTTTTCAGTGTAGTGTCAAAGATAATGACTGCTATTACTATTACTCATACTTGGAGTGAGGGATTTGAACAAAGTATACAGTAGTTACACCCTAACAACCACCAAAAACACCCTAGTTTCGCAGTAAAAACTTCTTTGAATCTTCTTTAAATCCGATTGAGATTTTTCCCTTTTGATGCAGATTGTAGGATTTCTGTGTGATACCAGGGTAAAGGGAAGTAAAGTTCAACAGTTCAAATACAACAGGTACAGTAGTAGATCAAATCTTGACAACATCATGGTTTCCTGCAAAAACAGGATGCATCTCACCTTTAACAAAACACAAAAACCACCATGACAATCTGTCCTGAACTGAACTCATCCAGCCTACACTTTACAAAAGGAAAAAAAAAAAACTTTACAGTGGTGCGGCTTGCATAACCGTCATTTATATCAATCAACCTCTGGATTATCTTTCTCACAATTATGAAAAAAATCAATGACAGCAACAAACATCTAACTCTGAGCACATTAAAAGACCTCACATGAACACTGATTTCCCAAATTTCGACACTGCATATTTTCAGGACTCTCATACTGAACACGCACATCTGATACAGTTGTAAATGTCATAAGGTGTTTCACAATTTCCCTTTCGCCCAACCCTGTGACGTACATCAGCAGTGTGTGAACGGTGAGACTCTTTACCATTGACCTTTAAGAAGCCAAACCTTCCTCGCTAAGGTCTACAAAGCGCCTAACTTTCTGTTTGATCGGCCTACTGTATGACTTTCTTCACAAAAGAGTGTAGTGTAAATTTACCCAGCATCCTCTCTGTCCCACAAAACCACCTCTGTGAGAGCGGCCCCTCCTTCTCTCGCCGGTGCACACTGCCCCTCTCTGTGTGCTCGTGTCCCGGGCCGCACCGCTGATATATGGGGCAGGTTTTCCTGATTTTGCTCATAAAGAGGCAAACAGCTTCTCGTTTCAACCGGTCTGTTGAATGTGACTCATAAAGCTGCAAACTCACGACAGACAGCTGTGTGATTCAGACGCGCTGGATAGTCACGGCCAATTCTGTGTCACTTCAGAACGGAGTGGACAGGCTGATGCCTGTAAAATGCCTTATCAAAGCTTTCAGTGAAAATCAAGCAGATTGAGACTGCAGACCATGTGTTCCTGTTCACATTGAAAACTCAGCATTGCTAAAAAAATAGGTGAATGGTGTTTGAACATGCAAAATTCTCGCCTTGATGCCAAGGTGTTTTGGGTGATTCGCAGAGTGTTTCTATGCAGTTTCTATGCAGATCTGGGTGGTTGCTTACTAGTTTGAGTCAAAAGCCTATGACCCGGGTACTTCCGTCAGTGTAAATCCAAATTAACATCAGATTGCACAAAAAAGTGCAATTGCAAAGCACAAAAAGTGAGTAATCGCACACCTCTCCTCAACAAGCTGCACAATTTGAGACATCATTCATAACCCACAGCATATACTAAATGTGTAGGACAAGTAACGTTTGTTCAAATTTTGTTATATGGGTCAATAACAGTGCATTCACAGTAAGTAAAAAAACAACACAAGTAGTTTACCTGGAATTATTATTCAAATATATCCAGAATGTGATTAAAAATACTAATATTAAACTGACAGTCCGAACTAACCTTGTCTTGTCATAAAAAGGTCAAACAATCTAATATTTAAAGAGATCGTTAGTGTTCATTATTATTTTGAATTTGAATTTTTTTTAGATTTTCATTTCAATTTTGTTTTGCACTTCTGTCATTTTTTTATTAGTTTGTGTTTTTTAAAATAGTTCTATTTGACTTTAACTTATTTCGTTTTCACATGTAATTTTTTAGTACTTCAGTTTAAACTTATTTTAGTAAGTTTTCAAGGTTTTTTTTATTTTAAGAATTAAATTCTTTTAAGGTAACGCTCTAGATTAGGGAACATACATTCACTATTAACTAAGAGTTTTCCCTCAGTTAACTTCTAATTGGCTGCTTATTAATAGTTAGTAAGGTAGATGTTGAGTTTAGATATGAGGCAGATTAATATGTTTAATATGGATTAATATGTGCTTTACAAGTACTAATAGACAGCCAATAAGCTTGTAATATACATGCTAAGACACTAGTTAATAGTGAGAATGGCTCCTTTAAATAAATAGATTTTTTTCCCCTCATTATATTATCAGGACAGTTGCATTACCCTTCATGACTGTATGCCCAATAGAGAAATTAAAATCTGTTAACAAAAGCCATTGTGTTTTATGTCTGAATCACATTTTGTGTTTTGGAGTAATTTTGCGATTGTCACGTCATTGACCCACATTGTGGATCTGTACAGCTATCATGTTTTTGTCAGTGTTGTTTTGATCCAAATTACATATCCAAAAATAATAAAGCAGTCTGGGATACCTTCCCACACAAACAAAGGGAGCGTGGAGGTTGAGCTGATGGATTGCTGGAGTTTAGCTGACTGGATCACACACATGTTTGCTCTCTGGCACGGCTCTCTCTGGCTCTCGCTGTCCCACTCGTGTTTTTGTTTGTCTGGGCTTCGCACATGGGCAGGAGGACTAGAATGCCAAACGGCTCCATGAATCAACACTGTGTCATTGGGGTCAACTGCATTCAGACCGGTTGCCAAATATGACGGACGTGCTTGTCTGCTGTCCGAGTCCTGCTAACAGTTTCAGTAAATGTCAGTTATCTTAAATATCATTATTTTTGCAATTGGAGTAATATTGACACTAGGTTCAATCTTTTTATTCCTCATGTAATTCTGTGGATCTTCACAATCTGCATTAAGGGCCGAGAGGGTCTTGTGTAGGTTATTTGACATTTATTTCTCCTACGAAACACTTATTCGGGTCTAACTTTCACTGTCTACAGCTGTGGTTTTTTTATCTCAACCTACATCTGCTGATGCATCACCGGCAAACAACACTTTCCACACACTCCCTCTCTCATTCACGTTCTTTCATATTCTTGCTCTCTCTCCTTCACGTCTGCAACTCATCTTGCGCCTGTTTGACAGCCTCCACAATGCACCATAGAGAGCTTTTGGCCAGAAATTACTTTAGGGAAGGGACGCCGGTCAGCTTTACAGCTCTGCTGACGTCAATGGCATAATTCAAATACTAACCGGGTGCAACGCTTTAAGACCTGCACTGCCGCTCTGCAGCCTGCACGGGCCAACAGAAAATCTGGACTGGATTTGCAATGTGAGAAAACATCTAGGAGGTTTAGAGCAACGCAGAATATTTTCCTGCAAACACATTCAAATCGAAGCAACAAGAAATGTATTTCCAAGCACTTTGAAACCACAAGGATTGCTGTCCTTTTCAAGCAGGAAACATTAGCAGTGTCATAAATCGATCCTTGGGATATAAATATTAAAATACTTAACCAGGATAATACAACTGGTTGAATATATAATGAACTGCACATTTGCCAAGGTTTATAAATAAACAAATACATAATATAATATTACAATTCTCATGGATTTGGACTTAGCAGTAATAGTTAATGAAGTTATATTTGCATAGTTTGCATATAATTAAAAATAATAATATCAAATATTATCATGAAAAAACAAGTTCAGCTCCAGCTGACTGCAAACTTCTATCACCAGGGTTTCATGTCCCCAAACAAGCTAGCTGACTTGCGTGCAGAGACATGTAAACACACACACACACTCTAGCATGCAAGCACGGAGTGGATGTGATGTTTACACATCCTGTAACATCTCGTCAGAATGTGAACAAAAGCAAGTCTGCAGCAATCTTGCTAATATGGTTTACAACCGCTAATAACGTCTGTGCATCAGCACCGGTAACCACAAAAACTGTTTACTGATTCACATCCAGCCTTGCATACTATCTTCAACTAACTAGTGGCATCATACAGTTTTTGGATAATTAGATCCCATTTAAAGATAACTAAATCGAAATATTAAACTAAAGAAGAATCTGCAAAGAAACAATGCTGGAGTGTATTTTTTTTTGCCAGTTTTGCAGCTTTACATGAAGATTTACATGAGAACGTATAAACAGAGGCCGGGGGGATGAGACCTCTCTCCCTGAAGAGCCTGGCTCCTGATAAAAGTTCTTCTCTTTATTTTCTGTGTGTTTTTCTGTCTCTCTGTTCCTCCTTTATTTCTCTGGAAGTGTTTTATGGAGCTGCGGTTCAGGGCCAGGGCACTGGCAACAGAACCTTATGATGACACAACGACAATAAAAACCCTTTCTCTGCTGCTCTGACTGCTGAAGACATGCAGCTGAAATGAAAAGTTTGTTTTCAATAGTCTGTTAAACACAGTTTTACTTCAACATTTGGTGTAAGATATTTATTTATAGAAACAACAGGACTACTGATAGTACATTATGTTTGGTTTGGTTTGTCTGGTTTTTGTTGTATAAATTTATGACAACGATGATGATGATTACTATTAAAATCAACAAGAAAAATAATAATTTTATAACGACAACAACAGATGATTGTTATTATTGTAATTATAGTTATTATTCATGAAATCAACAATATTAACAATAATAATAAAATCAATAATAATAATAATGAAAATTAAATTATTTAATAAATATATAATAAAAGAAGGTTTTTTTTACCTTTTCTAAGGACATCTTTAATTCATTTGCTTATGATGACACTGATGAATTTTAAAACCAGTACAATAAATAAATAAATAAATAAATAAAGACAATAACAATTATTTTATAATAACAACAGCTGTAATTATTGTTGTTATTTAAACATTAAAAATATTAAAAATAATAACAACAAAAACAATAATAATTAAATCAATAATAATAATATTAATAAAAATAATAATAATTAATGTTTTTTTTTACCTTCATAAGGACATTTATAAACATATGAAAACATACAATACACTGTCTATTTTTGCTTATTTAAACCCATGCTAAACTAAAATACAGGAAATGTTAGATAACACATAATATATATATATATATATATATATTTTTTTTTTTTTTTTTTTTTTTTTTTCTGAGCACAGACATAAATTGCAGCCATGCTAATAAATAACAGATTACAGTCTGTTGATTTCTCTGTTATTATTAGTCTGTTTCATTTATGCTATCATACCAAACCTGTATCTATTTCTTTCTTCAGCTGAACACAAAAGAAGATATTTTAAAGGTTATCGGTAACTAAACAGTTTTGGTTCCTATTGTATGAACACAAAATACCATGGAAGTCAATGGGAAGCAAAACTGTTTGGTTATCAGTATTTTTCAAAGCATCTTCTTTTGGAATAAGCAGAAGAAAGAAACTCATACAGGTGTGGAATGATGGTGACAGAGTTACTTTTGGGTGAACTATCCCTTTAATTGCATGTCTCTTGATTTATTAATGTATGTGTATGTGTTAAGTAATTAATAAGTTGCTGCTGCTGTAAGAATTAATGGAGTAAAAGTGAAAGCAAAGCATTTCATTGAAAGTATTAAGCAATGAAGCTCCTCTAATCAGCTAGCAGCCACAGTGAGCACAGTTTTCCACCATTTTCAGTGTGTGAGTGTGTGTTTCTTCCTGCCAGGACCATGAGGCGTCTGCGCTTTCAAACACACAGGAAGTGAAGGTACTAGTAGGTGGTTGGTGATGACGTCAATGAGGCTAAGAGGCCTCTGAAACAGGAACTAAAACATCCCACAATCCTTTGCCCCCCTCCTTGCAACTCTCAGCTCTGTAGATCAATGGCTAAAGACTCAACACCTGGATCACACACACACACACACACACACACACACACACACACAATGTTTTATTTGTGTTGCTCAATAGACAAATAACAACTGCAGGCAGGTCAAAGACAAAGATAAGTGTTTCAAACGGCTTTAGTTGTTTTCCTCATACATTTTTGCCATGATTTACAGATAACACCTAGTGTAACAATAGTTTATATATCAAAAATCTCTTCAGACATATTTTGAACTAGAATCTTTAGATGACATTAAAAGACTATTTAAAAATCACAATGCATGCATTTCATTGTCATTTTAAATTTTTGCCACTATCCTACAACTTTTTTGTATTACCCATTTGTCAGCTAGAAGCTTTTAATCATTTACAAAATCATAAAATGTATCGCTTATTCTTTTATATATTTTAATGGGTACAGGTCAGAATACATATGTTGTATCATTTTTAAATAAATATATCTGTTAAGCTGAATGACAGTGAAGTCATTCACCCATATTGTGACATTTAAAAATACACACTTTGCTTGCATTTAATATGCTTTTATGTATATAAAATTTGTAAATTTGATTCTGACACCAAAATGGGAAGTCTCATCTTTCACCCAGGCACATTCACTACACAAGCATGTTTTTTTTTTTTTCTCAGCATAAACCGAAAACCACTCACAAAAATATTGCATAAACATGTCTAGGCCTCAGATATCAAAAGAAAAATAATTTTTGCATTTTGGATAAAAACCTCTTTTTTAAAGATTTTCTGAATTGTGATATTATTTTCATGACAGTTAAGCACATTTTCCTCCAAATTCTACTCACTATAATGAGAATGTTTGACTTTTTTACTTTTGAGTTGCGAATGTAATTCCCATTATTCTCAATTTTGTTAAATTCTCATCAGATTCAGATTAATATTTTATTTTTAGTGTAAGTTTACGTGTCCAAATACTACCATGTTGAACAGCTGGAATGGAACAATCTGAAACAGTGTTCCTTTTTTCAGTTCCAGTGAAATGACAAAATAAAATGGCATCAAATTTGAAGACATTATTCTCAGAAAATCATTTAATCATTAGAAGGATCAGCTAAAAGGGAACATCATTTATTTTATATATATATATATATATATATATATATATATATATATATATATATATATATATATATATATATATATATAATTTGATTTATCGTTCTCAGCACAATTTCATTACATTAAAAACTGATGTTTTCTAACTGTTTCAAAGTGATTAAATGGATTGTTCCTCTAACGTGCACATAATCAAGAAAAACTTTCCTTAAATATAAAAAATGGATGTTTTAAATGTTGAAAGAATGTAATGTTCTTAAATGACGTTTTTAAATGATAGAATGGAATGTTCCTCTAACCTTAACATAATCAAGAAGTAACATTATTAACATGTTAAAAAACTCAACATTTAAAAAAAACATTTAGAAATAATGTTTATATAACTAATGGGAATGTTTACAAAACATTTTTAGAACATATTTTTATTAGCTGGGATGCAGTAGAAATTTTGGAATGTTTATTAAAAGGCTGTATCAGTGTG
This sequence comes from Cyprinus carpio, assembly GCF_018340385.1. Classification (NCBI taxonomy): domain Eukaryota; kingdom Metazoa; phylum Chordata; class Actinopteri; order Cypriniformes; family Cyprinidae; genus Cyprinus; species Cyprinus carpio. The sequence goes on along the minus strand of NC_056598.1, from coordinate 643,637 downwards.
TATTTGTGTATTCATATGTCTTGTTGTTTTTTTTCTTCAGCAAAAAAACAAAAATTATACAAATCCTAATTTAAGCCTTGATCATAATGATTTTAATTAATTTATTTAAATAATATATATATATAAAATATTTAATTTAGTTTTTTTTTTTTTTTTTTGATTTTGTGGTGAAATATGACCTGGACTGGGTTCATAACAGATTTACACTCTGAACACTTTCATGAATATTATGCACAAAGCTGTGTCGCACACAATCCTGCTCTTTTTAAGTATGCATGCTTACGCACGCATGACTATTAACACCCGCACAAATGCACACACACATGCATCCAATAAACACAGCTTGTTATATGCGTCGCTATGCTGCATTTTCACACATTGCGTCTCTGTGGTTTGTGTGTGTTTGTGTAAGAGGTCATAGAAACACGTTATCTTACTCAAACTTTCATTCTTCCCCCCACACCCACCCACACTCACACCCTCATATCTCTTTTTTTCAGAGAGGCTGGGATTTTCAAGCCGCTCAGATGGAGAGTGTTGTGGTGGCCATCGTACAAATGGTGCTGAGGAGTCTTTAAAACATGCACAAGAGACCAACAACACCTGCTGCTTCATTTCACAAAAACATGCTGGCTCATATTTCATCCCAAAATAGAAAGAAAAATATTAAATTATGCTTTGTGTTATGAAAATTATGCTTTTAAAATCTATTTAATTAACATATTATTATTAAGTATTTATTATAATAGCATTTATTGCATTTGAGTGCATTTGAACAAGACATACTGTATTCAGACATATTCAGACCTTTCGCTACGTTGCGAAACAGTGACTTTCAATTGCTACAAAGTTGCATTTTCTTCTTGGTTTGAGTTCACTTTCACAAGGCAACATTTCAGAGCATACCAAATTGTCCTAGCAGAAAATAGCCGCTACCTTTTCAGTTTTTCTGCATGTTATTAAAGGAGTCAAATGACGTTGCTAAAAATAACATTATTTTGTGTATTGGGTGTAATGCAGTGCGTTTATGCGGTTTAAGGTTCAAAAAACATTATTTTCCACATACTGTACATTATTGTTGCTCCTCTATGCCCCGCCTTTCTCAATTTTTACAAAACTCATCGGTCTTAAAAGCGAGGTGTGCTCTGATTGGCCAGCTATCCAGTGCATTGTGATTGGTTGAATTCCTCAAGCGTGTGACGGAAATGTTACGCCCCTTAACATACTGTGACGCCGTGTCCCAGTCAGAACACCAGCGGGACAAGACAAAAACAATACCCATTATAAACGAGCCATTTGTTGCATCCATTGGGGACATAATTACTGATTATTATGAGTTATACTGTCTTTTTACACGTTGCGTTGCATATTGTGCCGCGTAAACATAAAACCATGTCTGCATTTGTGTTTGGAGAAACGACAAACAACTAGCGCTTCTCTACACTGCACAAAACTCGCGTTTAAATCATCAGTGGCAAATTCTTTAAATATGAAAACGTACTTACAGACTGTGAGTCAGAAGCGCCAGACTATCCTTGCAAAGTTGGAATTGCCCCACTTTATAGAAACAGACAGACAACACACATTTGAATATTTGGGTTGAACTGTTCTGGAACAGTGTTGTAAATACAACTTAACCCCTTATTTCTAGTTGTGTCCTCTTTTGGAAGGCCAAACAAAGTAGTTTAGCTTTCACAATGAAACACACAGCATCTCCACAACATGACGGCCATGGTAGGTAGGTGTGGTTGACTCTTAATTTTTATAAAGAATATCTCTTTGGGTTTGAGACTTTAGTCTTTGCAACTTTACAGATCTACTTTATGCACCAAGAGCTTGTAACACTCCAAATAGAAAGGAAAAATTTTAACTGCATCATATGACCCCTTTAAGATATAAATGCTCAAGGTTCTGAAAAAAAAAGCCAAATGAGACAGGTGTGAAAACCCTCTTAGTCTACTATCTATATTCTAGACACTATGACAAACTGAACTGGAAAAACTGACCAAAAATGACTCAACTTTTCAGTCACAAACATACCAATTCTTTTGTCCAATCAAATTTTGTCCAGTGAAATCAGAATGCTCCTCCCTACTTCTGACTAGCAGGCTCTGTGGCTGTGACATATTTAAAGGCAGGGTAGGTGATTCGTTTTTTTTGTTATGCTGGTTGAAAGTCACATTCCAATAGTTAAATGGTCTAAATATATTTATATACAAAGTTCTGGCATTAGACTTTAGATGGCGCATTCCGATAGATCTAACTCAATATGACATAATGACATCATTATCACGTCACAGCTGATTGGTCCTCTCCTGTATCGATAGCCAATGAGCTCACTGCTAAACATTCAAATATCTGGCTAATGCTTGTGGTAGCAGTTGCAGCGCACTTCAGAAACCCTCCACCTTCCCCAGCTCCACCTGTAAAGATCTGCTTTGGGGTGATTCTGTATGCTATGGGGGTTATTCCTTTATGCTATACATGCAGCAGCGGTATTTCTTGCATGCTCACAGCAGAATGTCTGTGGATGTATTGGCAGTAGCAAGTCTTGGTACTTGCTCTGCAGCAGGAGCCGCAGCGTAGCAGATCTATTCTGCCAAGACCAAATACATTAAAGGCTTTTCATACTGAATGCGAAAATTCAGCGCGAATGTTCGGCACGATGACGCTTTTGAATCAAGACTTTAGATCCCTATGGGGCTATTAACACCACAAAAAGTGAGGATTTTTTTTCCATCGTGTGTGTCGATTTTTCCCCCGCTGTGCCACGATGAAATGGGCCAATCAGATTTGAACTAAGATCACGTGACCAGAGCAGCTGCTGTTGCACAAAAAGGCAAGAGTGGTAATGAAAACCAGTGTAAACAAATATCACAGAAGAAGAGTATTCTGAGAGAGAGAAGAGAGTGGATGCCGAGTTCTTGTTATCTTTGGTATCTGAGAACAGATTATTTATTCTCACATGTACTTAATATAATTTCTATTTATTCTCCACTGAATTGTATGATCTGGAGTGTCCTTTTTCTTCCACATGTGCGAGTGTTATATGAGTCAGAGCGCATTCACTCTCTAGATCTTCCGTATTAAAAAAATAGAGTGAAACATTTTTCTACAAATATGAAAGCAAATAGACATATGATTATGACAATATATTTTTTGTATGTGTTTTGGATGCAGCTCATGGTTCTTTTATAACAATAAAGGATGTTTATGACAATAAGCAGTGTGGCGTTATCAGACATACAAAGAGTGCATGTCTGCCAACATGTCTGCAGCATGTCAAAATCAACTATAGATTACAATCGGGAGTTATTATAAGCACTCGATGATGGTTTAAAGCGGGTTTTAAACAAATAGCAATTAGCAGAAGGCAATCAATCGTTTCGCGTTCGGTGTGAAAGCATCGTTAGTTGCTATTCGCCTCGCTTTTTTGCATCGCGCTCAGTGTGAAACGGCCTTAACATTGTCATGTACTCTACATTACCATGAAAGATTTGTCATGACAGAAATGTATTTATATCATCTGTGGAAAGCGTAGGACCATAAAATGTTTGTCCAATCACATCCTTTGGTCTGAGGCTATGATAGGCTGTCCCACCTGCCTGTTAACGTATGTATTTGCATTTCTCCACACACCCTGTTCACACAGACATGATACGTCATCAGAGCGTTCCATTACGTTATTGCAGACCGAGCGAGAATGGAAGTCGTTATTATTGTAATATTATGTGCTATTATTTTTGTGTGCAGTTTGGAATATTGCATAAAAAATGCTGGATGGAAAATTCTTAAAATGTGCAAAAAAAAAAAAACGTATGTGCATAACTGAGTACGATAAACTTTTTATCCGATAAGAAAAAATGTGCATAAACTATGATGGAAACTGTCACATTTATGTTCTGTTTCTGTTTATATTTCCCAGTGTTTCTGTTCTACTTGCCTGTGACCTAGTTTTCCTGTGTTCCCTGATTAGTTCATTAGTTTCCACCTCTGTTGATTAATCATCTCTTTAGTTCACTTTGTTTGGTTCTTGCTTATAAGCCCTCAGTTCTCCCTTAGTCTTAGTTCGTTCTCTGTCATGTTTAGTTGAGTTATCATCATCTCCTGGTTCCTGAGTTGTTAATTAAAGTATTTTGTGTTTGAATTGCACTCTGATTCTTCAGTCCTATTCCTGGTACATACTGTACGCTGACAGAAACACATTTACCGAATAAATTCCACCATGCACATTGAAAAAGTCATGAGACTTTGCACTATGCGACGAGATAACTTGACTAACCAGCGGACCGATCTCGTTCACAGCATCTATATGTTGTTTTGGTCATTCTGAAATGCCCGAGGAAACTCTGTCATCAAAGTATTTCTGTATAATCACTGTCTTACATGACTGCGTTACCAAACAGCAGCATCCACCTCTGAAAGCAATGACCGCATTTATTGTGTTAATCTGAGGCGCAAGTATTTTATTATATATTGTATGAAAATTACTATATTCAGTGGCTTCTCATGATTTTCTTAGAGATATTTAATGCCAGTTTATCAGGAAGGAAACGGTGCTTTATTTGCAAATGTTTTATGCGATATTCCAGTTTTCCGCATAAAACATACCGACAAAAAATAGACATTTAAACATTTTAGAAAAATGGGCTGAAAATAGGCCTCACTCTGGCCCAGTTTAAAAGTACCCATTTATTCATTTATTTGGGTCTTTTGATATGTCCTGCCCAAAAACAGGGAAAATAAAACTGATCTTGTCTTAAATACTGATTTTATTAACAAAGGATTTTTACACCATGTGATTTTTCTCTATTTTGGGGTGAAATATGAGACGGTTCTTGACAGCCTTTACAAGACTTGACACATCCTCCACTGAGATTTCCCTTTTCCCCAGTACTTCTCTCAATTTAGCTAATAACTTGTTTGTTGTTTCACATTTATTCATAACACAGATCATAGTATCCCCTTCATGATGCTGCCTTCAAGTGAAGATGATATGAGTAATTCTGCTCTAGGTCTGCAGCTTTGTAATTACTGACTGATGCCACATTGAGGTTAACTACCATTGTAAGGGAACTTTCCTCAGTTTAACGTCTGTGAACGGATGCAGAGGATCTTACCTGACAGGTTGGCTTTGGTCACTGGTGGTTGACTGCTGACTGGTGATCTTCTGTTAAGTGAAAAAAAAAACATTAATAAGATAAAAGCAGGAATTTAAATTTAATAGAAACTGATAATTTAATCACCAACTGAGCACACTAGACTTATTTTTGCTGGATAACTTATGAGCAACATTTCTTTTTCATTTTTTAAAATAAAGTCAAAATATCTATATATTTTGTTACAATGACCAAGCAAATAAAAAAATAAAAATTAATCAATACACATTCACCATTATCATTATAAGGAGGAGGGTCAGTACAGTAGGTTAATGTACTGTAGTATCCATCTAGTCTGACAACGAGTCATATTAAGTGAGTTCTGCCCTCTTGTGGTATTTTCTCACATTACATTTTATAAAACAAATGTAAATATCACTTACTTGCTGGAGGGACACTGGACATTTGTCAGGATGCTGAAATTATTCCTAACAGTGCGAAGACTTGCAAGAACCTATTGAACAAAAAGACAGCAACGAAGAGGTGAAAGGACTTGGAACAGTCCACGCATGTCAAATTATTCACATTTTGGTCTTAGTTTTCCAATCCAGAAAGCAAGAACAAAATTTACCTGAGCGAAAGGAGTGACAATCAGGTCTTCACCGTGTCTGAGAACCAAAAAATAAAGAAACAACACAAAAATCATGCATAATACAAAACCAAAATTCCGATATCATTGGGTTAGTTCTTTAGTTCATGCACATCATGCTACTTCTTGTCAAAATACTGAGCAATATCACATGACCAGACTATCTCTCAGGTTTAAACAGGGTATGTTATGCATTATTTCTGCATTGCTTCTGTAGTTTCGCTCCTGTTTGTACCGCATCTGCAATGATTTATTGCAGAAGTGCTCAGTCCTGTTCATGGAGATGGAGTTTACTGCAGAGTTTAGTGTCAAACCTGTTCAAACACAGCTGCCTGTAGGTGTCTGGTAAACTTGAAGACCTTGATTTTCTGATTCAGGTGTGTACCGATTGAGCTACACTCTGCTGGAAGTTATGTTAGACTGTGAAACAATTTGTCAAGGACTTTTTCTCCGAGGAGGCAAAGAGAAAATAAAAAACAAATATTATGTAGATCAATGTACAAAGCACACTGTATGTTAACAGCAGATAAAGTTTCAAAACCTTCCTTGTGCACATAGTGTCACACCCCTGGACTGTTTGTTGTGTTTTCTTTCCCCATTTGCTCTGTGTGACCTAGTTTCTGTCTCCCGTTCATTATGTCATTTGGTTCAGGTGTGTCTAGTTTAATTATCTTCATTTGCCAACCTACTTAAGTTGTGTTCTGTTCACTGTTTGCTGTCTGGTCTACTACATCCCTACGTGTTTATCCTGCAGCTACCCTCTTGTGGATTATTAAAGACTATATGCATTCATCTTCATCTTCTTCATGCGTTTATCTTACCGTAGCGTGACAGAAGACCGGACCTAAAAGTGAAAGTAACGTGGCATGTTTCCCCACACTTTGTTTTTGTTTATTGTGTATTATGGTCGACCCAGAGCCCAGCCTACCACCACCCCTCCTCGCAGAGCTACGGTTTGAGCCCACCACTGATGGAGACCCAGAAACCGCCGCGACCGATGAGGCATTGCCTAGGAGAGCGACAGTGCTGAGGATCGCCCCGGAGCCAGAGCCTCAATCGACGTCAGTCCAGGTGCACTAGCCGGCTGCTAGACATGCAACGGTGGAAGTGTCATTAGGAAGCGAAGGCAAGGAGGAATGCCCCCTCCACTGCACCACCGCTAAGGGTGAGCTGAGGCTGCGCTCAGAGGATGTTAACATATATGCAGACTTGCCCCCTCTTCTCCCGCCTTCGTCTGAACTCTCTGCCTGCCCTGAATCATCTGTCTGTTCTGAAACGGCCATGGAGGGTGTAAATGAACTGTCTGTTTATATTGAACTGTCCGTCATACTATAGCTGAAAGTGGACTTATTGTGTGTTTGGGCAGCAAACACTGTCCCTAAGCCCCCTGAGCATCCTGAACTCCCGCCCAGCCTCCCTCTCCCTCTGTACCAGTCCTCACAATCACCACCGCTGTCTCCTGACAGCCTCTCTGCTCACCATCTTTTGATCCTGACACAAAATGACCAGCTAACATTAATTGACTAATCATTTCGGCAGCACATGTTAAAGATCTATCTATAGTAATTCCCACCACTTTCCTCAACTGAAAAAGTTTCAATAACAAGCTCCACTAATTCCACTGGGCTCTGGCTAAAATTAAACAAAAAGCATGCATGGATACACATGGATAATCCACTTGAAAAAAACACATCACCCTTGGCTTGCTATTTTCAACAAACTGTGATTTGCAGCAGGACTGAGCACTTTTGATTTATTGTACAAGCATTGGTCTATTATAATGTTGGTAAAGGTGTAAAAGAAGTGCTAAGTTCTTACTCACAGCTGCTCTCCAACAAGCGAGGAGTTGCGAGAGGTGGATTTGGGAGAGAGGTCGTAGTCGCTGTCCGAGCGGTAAAGGAAAGACTCCCGCCTTTGACCGTGACTGGCCATGTTGGGATGAAGGACCAAACCAGAGCCCGGTGAGGCCTGCGGGTCCAGTGGACTACAGCCGATAGAGGGGCCATTCTCCACATCCAAACTACTCAGAGGGACACAGAAAAACACCACGGTGATCAGATGAATAAAATACCACCCCATAAACTAAACAGTTCGTCTGCCACGTGAAAACAAATGATGTTCTGCATTCAAAGTCAGACTCTTTATATATTGTTTAAATCTGCCCATCAAAGTGAAACAAATGTGTGGTTGTCATTTTACAAAATGGTCTGACATTTTCCTCCTGTAAACGTGGGTGGTTCATATTGAGAACAAGCTAGAAAGTGGACTAGACTGAATAACTTTGCCAAAGAAAAAACAGTAGCAGAGGACAGATCACGAGAGACGAAGAGGGTAAAATAAAAGGAGAGTCAGGATATCCAAAATCTGGTTCCTGAAGCAGGACAAAGCTGATCTAGAAAAGCTCAGAGGCCTAAAACTCAAGCCTGACTGAGTCAGTGTATCTCCACTGAAAGAAGAAAAAACAAAGTCAGAGTTTAAAGGAGAGAAGCGGAAAACCATTGAGAAGAATGTACTGCAGTCAGTGGAAATGGTCAGCTAATGGAAAACAACATTAAACAGAGATGAAAAGATTGATTTGGAAGAAAGGAATCATGGAGAACAGGTCAAAAGTGATGCTTTGAAGTGAAGGTCATTGAGCTGCCTGCATCAGCCAGAAAGCAAAGTGAACCATATGAGAAAGACAATTTTACTTCAATAAAAATAAATACTGATTTTTTTTTTTGTGTGTGTCTTTTCATATCAGGGATATTAGGAGAGTAATATATATGTACACACACATGTTTCATAGCTGTACATGTGTGATACACCATGTGATCTCAACCCCTTCAGATATTCCTCAATAAATTACATTCACAGTCAGTATGAAACTATCCTATAGTTTCAGTTTAGTCTTAATCAGTGTTGAAAACCATGCAATGCCATTCAAAAGTTTGGGATCAGATTTGTTTTGTTTCCTTGATGAGTCTCTTAATGTCATCAAGGCTGTATTTATTTAATTAAATATACAGAAAAATCAGCAATATTGTGAAATATTATTGCAATTTCTAATATTGGTTTCCTATTTGAATATACTTTAAAATATAATTTCTTTCTGTGACGCAGCAAAGAAATTTCATCAGCCATTACTCCAGTCTTCAGTGTCACATGCTCCTTCAGAAATCATTCTAATATGCTGATTTATTATCAGTGTTGAAACTGTTGTGCTGCTTAATATTTTTTTTAGAACCTGATCAAATAAAGTCAAACGACAAGGAACAAAAAATAATGAAGTCATCAGCTACCCTGTTTGTTAGAGCAGCATCTCGGAGATCTCAAATCACTGTTTTAGCAGAAGTCATTAGTCCACCTTCTGCACATGACATCATTAACATTGCTAGTTTCTACAATAATATAATATGGTGGTTAAGCAGCAAGTAAAAGCATGGGAAAAGCACTAAAGTCACAGACTAGAGTCCAGCAACTGAAATTTTAGAGCTCCTAACAACTTGGCATTAGTCAAGTGTACTTAGACTGTAAAGGCTAAAAAGGGAATTCCCATGTAGCACAGTGGGTAAAAGGGGAAACTGGATTTTCCATGCAGAATCAGAATCAGAAGAGCTTTTTTACCAAGTATGTTTGCACACACAAGGAATTTGACTTGACGACAAGAGCTTCCAGTGCAGAAGAAAGTACAGACATAGTGCACACATACATGATAGTGCAGACATACATAGGAATAACACAGTAGGGAATATAAGATTTTTTTTTTTTTTTTTACTATATACAGAAATAGTTATAAAATGTACAGATATGTTATAACTGTGCAGATATGTTATTTACAAAGTGTGCAGTTTACAAGTGAACACATTTTGGATTCTGTGTGTAAATATGTCCATTGTGATGAACAATGTATAATTATGAAAGTTAAATTGTTCAGGCTGAATATAGCCTGCAGGGAACAACTGTTTTTGTGCCTGGCTGTTCTGGTGGTCAGTGCTCTGTAGCGCTAACCAGAAGGAAACAGTTCGAAAAGAGAGTGGGCTGGGTGTCCTGACTGTCCGCTGTAGTCTCTTGATGTCTGATTTTGTAGCTGAACCAAACCAGACAGTTATGGATGAACACAGGGCAGATTCAATGATAGCAGAGTAGAACTGTTTCAGCAGCTCCTGTGGCAGGTTGAACTTCCTCAGCTGGAGTCGATGTGAGTGTCCCACTTCAGGTCCTGAGAGATGCTGGTGCCCAGGAATCTGAATGACTCCACTGCAGCCACAGGGCTGTCCATGATGGTCAGTGGGGGGAGTGCTGAAGGTTTCTCCTGAATCTCCAGGCTGTTAAGACTGCACCAGACAGCCAGCTCTTTAACCTCCTGCCTGTAAGCAAACTCATCTCCATCCTTGATGAGGTCGATGACTGTAGTGTCGTCCCCGAACTTCAGGAGCTTGACAGAGGGATCCCTTTGAAGTGCAGTCATTCGTGTATTGGGAGAAGAGCAGTGGGGAGAGAACACATCCCTGGGGGGCGCCAGTGCTGATAGTGATAGTCTTGGATGTGAGTTTGCCCAGCCTCACTAGCTGCTGTCTGTCTGTCAAGAAGCTGGTGATCCACTGACAAATGGAGATGGGCATGGAGAGCTGTGTGAGTTTGTCCGAGAGAAGGTCAGGCATGATGGTATTAAAGGCCGAACTGAAGTCCACAAATAGGATCCTTGCATAATTCCCAGGTCGGTCGAGGTGTTGCGGGATGTAATGCAGTCCTATGTTGACTGCATCATCCACAGACCCGTTTGCTCAAACTGAAGAGGATCCAGCAATGGTCCAGTTATGTCCTTCAGGTAGGCCAGGAACAGTTGCTCAAATGACTTCATGATCACAGACGTGAGAGCGACAGCTCTATAGTCATTAAGCTGAGTGATATTGGGCTTTTTGGGGACCAGAATGATGGTGGAAGTCGTGGCCTAGTGGTTAGAGAGTTTGACTCCTAACCCTAAGGTTGTGGGTTTGAGTCTCTGGCCGGCAATACCACGACTAAGGTGCCCTTGAGCAAGGCACTGAACCCCCAATTGCTCCCCGGGCGCCGCGGCATAAATGGCTGCCCACTGCTCCGGGTGTGTGTTCATGGTGTGTGTGTGTGTGTGTGTGTGTGCACTTTGGATGGGTTAAATGCAGAGCACGAATTCTGAGTATGGGTCAACATACTTGGCTGTACGTCACATCACTTCTTTTTAAACATTTGAAGCTGCAGGGAAGTTGGTCAGCACAGACTGTCAGCATGTAGGACAGAATGTTGCTCAACCAACCTAAATAGGCTGAGCCTTACCTTTGTTCATTGTAATATTACTCTAGCTAGGTGTACATGGGAAACCATGGCATGACCACAGCTACTATTAGAGAAAGTAATATTGATAACTTATATCTATAGTATTATTCATGACCTCTGACTATAGGGAAGTATTTCTTTGATTCAAGTGTATATAGGTCGATCGGGACTAGATAAAGTATTTTTAAAGAAGAGCAAGCATGGCTGATCAGCTAAATAGCATTAGTCAATTAGCACTGTCTAATGATCAAGACTGCTGAGTTTGTGACCATGAGATCCACATACATGGCCGGCGTGAGAATTTGAGTCGCAATGAACTAATACAATCAATAGTAAAGCATGCAAAGGGGTAATCAAATGTCTCAAACATTATTATAAGTATAAATGATTAATGATCAACTTGCATTGCAGCTCAAAATCTAAAGCCATTTTAAAATGAATTTGTAAGATTTTAACTAAAATTGAATTACCCAAAAAGACTGAACACATTGGATTCCATTGTTTTGACCAGTTGGTGGGCCTTACAAAATATTTCACATGATAGTAAACATTATTGCCATTTCTGGCAGTTTTCTATTGAGTGACTGAGTATGGAAATAAATGCCTTTCCTGAAAAAAATTACAAATAGATTGCATCCATTTTTGTTTAAATTTATCATTAACATCTGTGCTAATATTTTATTGCTTAGGTATTATAAAAGTGTCTACTAATCGATTGTCTGTTTTAGGTTGACATAATGAACAGAAAGAATGTAAAACAACTATAAAAGAAAGCACACTGAGGAGGCATCTCAGCTGATAAAAAACAGGCCACCGAGTGACACGGTTAAGAGGAACTGGGGGAAATGACATTGGGCGTTGTGCCAAAGGGTTGCGAAGGGTGTCTAACGACACATTCATAATGGTACAAAAAGCTGTCAAAGCCCTTGGTAGAAGAGCCTAGCAACTATCACCTCCTCCTACATGTGTGTGAGTGTGTGTGGTAATAGGCTGGTTTTGCAAGAGTCTAGTTTCTGGTGAAAATGCAACATCATCATAAGTAGGGTCTTGAGGGCAAAAAGTCTACAGGGAATTTGTGAACACAGTGGTGTTCTGAAAATGTAAATGGTGCCTGCCCACGAAAAACTCAGCAACATGCTGCTGTGGTGTTGTTGATGGTTGCTAAGGTGTTCAGTGTAATTGCTACGATGTTGCTAGGGTGATCTGGGGGATTGCTTATTGGTCCAAGTTAAAAGACCTCAGTAGAGTTGTGGAAGTACTAAAAATCCCATTCATTTTCCCCATAGAGAATTTCTTTTTGAACAATAATGCATTAAATCTAAAAGAAAACCAGGCCTACTATAATATATAAGGTTGTTAAACAATGATAAATACTTCTGTAGAAATTCTTCTGCTCACCAAGGCTGCATTTATTTGATCAAAAGTACGGTAAAAAGAGTAATATTTTGAAATATTATTACAATTTAAAATACTATAATACATCATACATTTATAATTCAGAGTATTATTTCTATTTTGATGAATAGAAAGTTCAAAACAACAGTATTTATTTGATATCTAATATAAATCTCTTCACTGTAACCTTTAAACAATTTAATACATCCTCTGCCAAATAAAAGTATTTATTTCTTTACTGCCTCCAAACTGTTTTTTATTGATTTTTATAATTCAACTTTTTGCTTCCTAAACCTTTTAATTATTGCCTTTAAGTCAATGTGAATGAAGTTTTGACTTCATACAAATGTAATGATGTAATTCTTCCGAGATCCAAAACTGCAGGAAAAAGTAATAACACACCAGCAAACCACACTCTTTGAGGTATCATTCGTGTCTAAAGGTACGAATCCACTTAAGTGTAATACATACATTTGGTCACATTTATTTTTATTAACTAACAATTAACTATGACTTTTGCCTCAATAAATCTGCAGCTAATTTGCTGCTTTTTAATAGTTAGTAAGGTATGTTATGTTAAGTATGTTAGGGATTTTAAATATGCTCATGCAGAATAAGGCATTAATATGTGCTAATAAACAGCCAATATGCTAGTAATATGCATGCTAGTCCTTAAAATAAAGCATCACCATCAACACTTAAATATCATACAAATTTCCCTTAGATGTGAGTTAAACAGATTTAAACAGTAGTATGTACAACCATTGATCCTGGTGGCAAATATATTCATGAAGGGGTTTTGATTTCAATAAAAACTCACAGTGACCAGTTCTCAGTATTAACTAGGTACTTATTGGCATAATAATATATTGACTGTTTATTAGTACTTATAAAGCACATATTCTGCATACATCCCTAATCCTATCCATTACCTAATCTTAACAACTACCTTTCTAACTAACGATTAATAAGCAGAAAATATTGAGGCAAAAGTCATAGTTAATGGTTTTTTAAATAGCAAGAACTGGACCTTAAAATAAGATGTGACCAAACTCACAGTAAGACTCAATTAAAGCAAGGATTCAGCCAGACAAGGTTGCAAACACTGAGTCTTACCAGGTATGAGACACAGCCACTGTGAAGCGTCTGCGTTGGCGGACTGTTTTATTCACCGCCAGCTTTCTGAACATGCCTGGGCAGTTTTGGGGTGCATTTCTTGCACCACCTGTGAGCTCTTCTACGTCAGACTGACAGCCCGTGTCCAAACCGATCTCCATCTTCTGACTGACAGGGCAAATGTCAGCATCTTGTTTTAAATCCATGAGGAAGTGTCATATGCAGAGGTTTATTAAAGCCTTGAATCCCGTGGTTTGGCTGTAGAAGTGTGTGTTGAGGTTCTGTGTAGGCCGAACTCATTCTCTGTCACTATCCTACCCTTTCCCCTCTATCCTCCCCTCTTGCCTACTCGTCAGGCCTCTGCCCTGCACACCCTCCCCTCCCAAGAGTCGCCTTGCTGGAATGTGTTTGGAGTTTCTACTTGGCCCAGTTTAGATGGAGCCTGAATGGAGAGGCAGTGTTAAACGATACACTCGGTATAAACAGCAGTGTCTTGACAGACAACATCTGATCTATTCAACCAAATCTGGTGTAAATGGGGACAACATGAACTGGACATACAGTACATACATTTATATACACCGATGAGCCATTACATTATGACCACTTATCTTTTAACCTGTAGGACCTCCTTTAGCCCACAAATCAGTGGCCACACCGTGAGGCATTGATTCGACAAGGTGCCGATAGGTCTCCTGCGGTATCTGGCACCATAATGTCAACAGCTGGTCCACCAGTTCCTATACATTGCAGGTTGATGGTGATGTAATGCAAACACACTTTTCGATTGGGTTCATCTCAGGTGAATTTAGAGGCCAAGGCATTAACAGAAATTCACCATCATCTTCCTTAAACCACTCCTTGACGATTTCAGCAGTGTGGCATGGCACATTATCTTGCTGGTTACAGCCATCACTGGCAGGGAACACAGCTGCTATGAATGGGTGCTCATGGTCTGCAGTGATGTTCAGATACCTGACAGCCGTCAGAGGTTGTGCTATTGGGTTAATGGGGCATAAAGTGTCCCAACAAAACATTGCCCACAGCATAACACCGCCACTGTTGGTAATCGACATATCCATACCCGGCCATCAACGTGATGCACCAGGAATCTTGAATCATCAGACCAGGCCACTTTTTCTTCCAGTCATCCACAGACCAGTCTCAATGATCTTCGGCTCATTTCATGCGCTGTTGGTGATGGCGTGCAGTTAGCATTGGGGGGGGGGGGGGGGGGGGGGTCACCACTGTTGTAGCTGCTGGTGATTCAATGCACTGTGAACAATGTGTGACAGTCTCTGCTCCCCTCTGGCATTAATGAGCTGCGGACGACACATGGATGGACGAAGGCTCGTCTTTTTGCCCATCCGTGCACCCCTCCAAACATAAGCTCACAACACAACGAAATAAAAAAGCAGTTGGTCTGCAAAAACGGTTAATTTATTTTCTGCTTGATTGATGAATTGATACATTAAGATTACCAGGATATCAAAACATTCAGTAAAAACATGTTGTTCGTTTAAAAATCGATAACACATATTAAGATCAATCACTTACATTGAGAATTTCTCGGGGAAATATTGGTATTTAACTGTCAACACTGCTCCCTAGTGGTCGGGAGCATTTCCGTTGTGTTGTGAGCTTATGTTTGCTTTTTTAATTTCATTGTGTTGTGAGTTTATGTTTGCTTTTTTAATGCATTGTGTTGTGAGCTTATGTTTGCTTTTTTATTTCGTTGTGTCATGAGCTTATGTTCTTTTTTATTTCGTTGTGTTGTGAGCTTATGTTTGCTTTTTTAATTGCATTGTGTTGTGAGTTTGTTTGCTTTTTTAATTGCATTGTGTTGTGAGTTTGTTTGCTTTTTTAATTGCATTGTGTTGTGAGTTTGTTTGCTTTTTTAATTGCATTGTGTTGTGAGCTTATGTTCGTTTTTTTATTTTGTTGTGTTGTGAGTTTGTTTGCTTTTTTAATTGCATTGTGTTGTGAGCTTATGTTCTTTTTTATTTCGTTGTGTTGTGAGCTTATGTTTGCTTTTTTAATTGCATTGTGTTGTGAGTTTGTTTGCTTTTTTAATGCATTGTGTTGTGAGCTTATGTTTGCTTTTTTAATTGCATTGTGTTGTGAGTTTGTTTGCTTTTTTAATGCATTGTGTTGTGAGCTTATGTTTGCTTTTTTAATTGCATTGTGTTGTGAGCTTATGTTAGTTTTTTTATTTTGTTGTGTTGTGAGTTTGTTTGCTTTTTTTAACTGCATTGTGTTGTGAGCTTATGTTTTTTTTTATTTGTTGTGTAGTGAGCTTATTTTTAATTCATTGTGTTGTAAGCTTATGTTTGCTTTTTTAACTGCATTGTGAGCTTATGTTTGTTTTTTGTTTTTTTTTAGTTGTGTTGTGAGCATTTGTTTGTTTGTTTTTTGTTTTTTTTATTTTGTTGTGTTGTGAGCATTTATTTGTTTTTGTTTTTTTTATTTCGTTGTGTTGTAAACTTACGTTTGCTTTTTTCAGTTTATTGTGTTGTGCACTACTGGGCCATCGTACTTTTGATACGTACTCACTACAGCAGCCTGTGAACAACACACAAGACGCGATGTTTCAGAGACTTGACTTCTGAGGCGCTGTGCCATCACAATTTGTCCTTTATAAATCAGCAGGTTTTCCCATTCTAACCCTGAACACTCCACTGACCGAAAGCTGGTCCTCGAGTGGTATATATACCGCTCTGTAGACTGCACCTGCGGCACCATTCAGTTGCCAGATGTGCTCATTGTTTTTTACCCCACTGACAGATATTTGTAGCAAGAAGAATTCATATTTTTCAGTTGCATCTCTAAAAGATGTATCTTGATTCAAGGATGTTTAAATATTTGTATAGGAAAACAAAACAAAATTACTGAGGAAGATATTCAGTTTTGCAGTGCATGCAACATCTAATGCAATGACTTTATGATATGAACTTACGACCGTCTTCCGATTTAAGGCCTTTTAAGTCCTTAATTTATGGAAGGAATAGTTAAGACTTTTTAAGACATGCAAAACCCCCCAAAATAATGTGTAACCCACAAAAATGAAACCTGTCATTCAAAACACATTTTGTTTTCATGAGAAAATTAATCGATTTACTGTAAATTGATTATGAATAGACATTCCTATGCTCAAAACAAGCATACATTTTCAGTGTTACTATGAATCTCTTATGGCCAGATTTATTAACAGATTGCACCAGCGCAAACTTAAATAGTACTGTCAGGATTTACTAAAGATGCACACTGAAGAATTAGCACTTATTTTGGCGTTAAAATAGTACTATTAGTACTAATGAAGAATTAGCACTGAAAAGGCATGGCACAGTTATTTTGAAAACTTATGGGAGGAGACATTAAAATTAAGTTGAACCTTGAATCATCTTTGAATGTTTATGTGCTGACACAATATTCTGCTGTTGTATTTGTTCAATTTAACACTGAGCTCACCTATCAGGCGGCACTGGTGTGATATCTATACGTGGTGGAGTAATGAAGCCCAGTGAAGTGGGTCTGGAAACGTGATCTTCTTGAGGACTACGGGCCCTCTCTGCCTGTCTCCATGACAACGGCGGCAACACAAGGGTTCCTGAGTGGCGTCTGGGGCCTCGCCAGAGATCCACACCCAACGTAGCTCCTGAAGATGTAGATGCTGAGAGGTCCTTGCTTTCCTAACACCATAAAAACAGAGCAGAAATGTTGTATAAGCTGTCCACTATACATCATCACCTGCATACAGTATGATCACGCATAATCACTCAACTCATCAGGAAATTAATACATAAATAAACAAATGAAATAATGTATGCAAGAATTATGCAGTGTGCTCACTCATACACTCTACAGCTGAATGGATATGAAATCAAAATTGACCCTTTTAATAATATATCCAGGTTCCAGGTCTTAATTTTAAATGATTCATTAGGGTTTGTCATAGAACAACACAAAGAACAAGATATTTCATCAGATTTTAATAACGTGCTTGGCTTCCGAATGATCAACTACACTTCACTTCACATCAACAAACCACCTGATATATACAAACCAATTAATTCCTGATTATTTCCTCGTTGAATTTCACATAAAATAGGACAGATAAACCCAAGAAGCCTCTTATGTTAACCAAAGCTGCATTTATTTGATCAAAAATACAGTAAAAACAGTAATATTGTGAAATATTATTACAATTTAAAATAACTGTTTTCTATGTTAACATATTTTAAAATGTCATTTATTCTTGTGATGTAAAGATGAATTTTCAGCATCATTACTCCAGCCTTCAGTGTCACATGATCCTTCAGAAATCATTCTAATATGTGGATTTGCTGCTCAATTATTAGCAATTATTGATGCTCAAATAATGAAAACAGCTTTTGCTGCTTAATATTTTTTGATGAAAACCATTTCAATTATTTTATCAATTATTATTGGTGCTCAAATATTAATAATAGTTCTTATTATTATCATGATGAAAACAGTTTTTGCTACTTAATATTTTTGTGAAAACTGTCTCTTTGATGAATACAAAGTTGAAAACAACAGCATTTATTTGAAACAGAAAACTTCTGAATGCCTTTACTGTCACTTTTGATCAATTTAATGTTTCCTTGTCAAACATTTTTTTTTTATCTTACGTACCCCAAACTTTAAAATGGGAGCGTATCATCAAATATTAGATATCAGCATATTAGAATGATATCTGAAGGATCATGTGACACTGAAGACTGGAATAATGATGAATTTGTTATGTAGAAGCAGGAAATTGTTGAATCATGAATGATTTGTTTCATCATTTTCCTGAAAACAAAAATTTTGCACTCTGTTTGAAATTTGCTTATTACACATGAAAATATTTTTACAAAGTGTGGAACCTGTAGTGCCCATAAACTGTTTGTTCAGGTTGATGTCTGTGAAGTAGCTTTGGGTGATATATGGCACTCTAGGGAGCGCGCCTCTCATTTGCGCTACGTGACTGATGTAGAGCCCTGTTCAGTTTCTACTGCTCCAGCATGTTGACTCTATCTCCCAACAGTTCTTTATAGATACAGAGTGTTTAATGGCTGGCTCCCTCAGCGTGATTGCATATCACTGTCAGTGGAGTCGCTGGACAACATCCTTTCTTAACAGCCTATAGCAGAAGACTGAATATATCACCTTGTAATATGTTTACAGCTCAATCAGAATAGCCCAGAAGAGAGGAGTGTTACAGGAATTCCTCGAGCACAGCCTGTAGATTGGGATAGCTAACTGATGAGAATCCAGATATTGAGTAGGGAGAGAGAAAACAGCTGCTGCTTCTGTTTGACTGGTCAGCGTGAGTTTAGGATTGGCTATAATTCTGGGAAATGTATTGACACTTTGATGGAGAGCCATATCAGAAAGCAACGGCAGTAATTGGGTGAATCTCATGAAACCTGTCTAGAACAAGTCTGGGTCATATTTCATCCCAAAGCCAGAGGAAACAAATAAAAACATTTGATTTTACAAGAAGAAAACTCTATTACAGGACCATTAAGGGACATTTTCATTCAAAATTCTCATTACTGTAATGCGTCTGGATTTTTTTTAACTTATGTTTTAATTTACAGTATTTTTTATTTAATGGTCAGTAACTTGTAATACAGTAAAAATGTATTATTTTATTATGTATGTTGTGTAAAGTATTTATACATGATGGTAATATTTATTGTACTAGTCTCAAATTATTATGCCCATTTATGGTAAAAATGGTACAAACAGTAACATTGTGAAATATTATTACAATCTAAAATAACTGTTTTCTATGTGAATATATTTAAAATGTAATTTATTCCTGCGACGCAAAGCTGAATTTTCACCATCATTACTCCAGTCTTCAGAGTCAAACAATCCTTCAGAAATCATGCTGATTTGCTGCTCAATTATTAGCAATTATTGGTGCTCAATTAATGAATGCATCTTTTGCTGCTTAATATTTATGAAGAAATTGAATCTGTGATGAAAACCATTTCAGGACAAATAATTATTCTAACATTTAGGTGTTTCCCCCTCATTTTCCAAGACTGGAAAGCTGCACTGGATTAATTAATTAATTAATTAATTCATAAATTAGTTAATGAATGAATAAATAAATAGATAAATAAATAAAGTATATTATACAGTAATGACAATTATCTTTAAGAATGATAATAATGATTTAAATTAATTTTCATGTAAATAATGTCACAATAAAAAAAAATGTATGGTCCTAAAATAGGAAAAATATAATATAATATAATATAATATAATATAATATAATATAATATAATATAATATAATATAATATAATATAATATAATATAATATAATATTGGGATCTATCTTGAACAACCTTTTATACAGTGAAATTTAAAGCAACAAAGCAAATTTAAAACACAATGTTTTTTACTGGGTAACAGTGGAAGGTCTTAGGTAAAAATGGCTGGATGTGTGGAAATGTGGATTAGAAGGTTCAGTCAATTATTGGAGGGGAAATTAATTGAAAGGAAAGGGGAATCCCATGAGAAGCGTATGAAGTATCATCTAATAATCATGTCACACTTTACAGATGTCACAGCCATTGCAATACAAGCGACGCCACCTCAGCTCAGATGGCATTAAAGCCCTCTGCATTGAATGAGAAAAACATCAGGCCCAGAGAGAAAATTAGATATTTTCATTGACTGAATTGAGGGAAACATGAAGAAGGATAAGGCTGCCCATAGGCATTGATCCAGTGAATAAATAAGTAAACAAATACATAAAAGAGACATAAAGATATACATGGATGTATGTCCAGAGGACGGCTGATCGCTGGGAGGATTGGTTACCATGGCAACCACTCTGACTCCTTTAAGATAGAGTATGATTGAGGGTTAAGCTATAAGACTTGTCAGTAAACACGTAAGGCCAGAGCTCAGCGAGGGGAGGATGGGGTCTTGAGTGGTTTGGGTATGACTGGAAAACCAATGCTTGTCTTCCTTTGGAACTCACAAAATCCACTTCAAATATTTGAAGTGGAAAAAATGTCCCTGCCCATTAATGGTGGAATAATGGTGTTACTTTAAGCCCTGCAGTATGGGGAAAACGCTAATGCACAAATCAATAAAGCCCTAAGAGTTCATGAGCATCAGACAAACAGACTCTCTCCTGTAGCTTAGAGGAACAGATGGACTGCATGTCCTCTATGTTCCCCTGCCTTCCTGCAGTCATATGCCTCTGAGTCAACGAGAGTCACAGCCTCACATTCACAGCGCTAAAAGCAGCCTACAAATGTTTTAATATCTGTCAAGTGAGAAACTGACCAATAAGTGTTTGTTCTTTGAAACATGCATTGCATACATGTAAGTAGCTCTAGATATTATTATCACTGGTGCATTTCATTCAGAACATCACACGGGCTATTCACACTTGAAATCGTTTCACACTGTACAGTGGACTGCTGTCCTATTTTTGCATATTTACAATGTCAATAACATTGATTGGACAAATACAGCTTGTGGCGGACATGCAACCTATTTGTCTATCTGCAAAGATGCCCACTCTGGCTGTTAACAAATAATATGGACTCATATCAGTTGACCATTTTCATTTTTGTCTCAGATGCTGAAACCAAACACAAAGTGTAAAAGTTCAAATTGCACAGATATTTAAATACTGAATTTCCTGTTAAATTTACAGTAACCAATGCAAAAAAAACAAAAACAAAAAAAAACCCAAGCTGTGGTTGCCAGAAGATCACTGCAAAAATATGGTGACAATGTATCAAGTATTACAGAATGGCATTTTGGTATCTGTATATTTCACAACTTGTAATTTGGTGATACAATGAAAGGTGATACAATGAAAATGTATAATATTTAATTTGATAACTAATATTTTTTTTGAGCAAAATACTGACACTATTAACTTCTCTCCTGTAGAGCTTCTTTATAGTTGAATTGAGTTTGTTTCATAACTGATGAACTTTGTAACAGTGACACTGTTATTGAACTAAATTAATCAACACTGAATTAAATTGAGCTGAATAATTACACCATTATCTTCTAAAGAGCTGCTTTACAGCCAAATTTAAATTAGCTTCATAATTGACGAATTCTGCAACACTAATTCTCTTATTTTCCTGTTTATTACTGTAAAGCTGCTTTGAAACAATCTGTATTATATAAAGCGCTACAGAAATAAATGTGACTCGACTTAATTTACTGTACCAAGATACTTGAACTACACAAACCTGCTTTGTATCTTAAAATGTACTGATAACTACCATAAAAATACAGGGAGTACAACAGAATGGCCAAGAGTAACACACGACACTAAAATAATTCAATAAACATTAACTAAATATATGTACAATGCATATAACAAAAATGGGGAAAAAGCATACATGTCATGCTTTTACTCTTTTTACTCTTTTCACCTAAATTATGGTAATTCATATTTTTTTCAAAATTACAAATTTGACAGTATTTTACAGTAAAATTTCCCATGGTAGCTATATGGTAAGATAGTTTAGAGTTAACCAGTTAACAGATATTTGTTGTAGCATTTTTAGTCTTTTTCTGTATAAATCATAAACATTTTCTACACTTACTCTGACAACAACTGTGTAACATTTTAGCATCACAAATCTTCACAGTATATACCTTTGACACTTCATTGGCTTGAACTAATAAGCAACCAGCCCAGCAACTGCATGACTACAGTATGTGATAAAAACCATCCACAATGTCCTAGTATAGCAACTTAGGCACAGACAAGCACCACTCAAATTCTCAATCAAAAAAGTCCAAATCTACACTATACAAATGATTTTTCGAAGTTGCAAATAAAACAATGATTATTGAAGTACCCTGTACAAGAATCTCAGCCTTTCTACTTCAAAATTTCACGTTTAATTTAATGTATTACTTTCCATTCCTTTCTGAAATAAGTGAACAGCGTGTGTTTAAAAAGTGTTTGCATCCACATCTGAGTGGCAGAAAAACTCAAACCCAGGCTCCACTCCCGACTGAGGAAGTCTCAGTAAGTAATCAGACACACTTGTTCTGGAGAAGGATTTCAAAGAAGAGGGTTACAGAGGGCTGCTGCCAAGGACTGAGCAGGGATTCAGAGGCAGGAGATGTGAGTGTCAAGCGTTCATTGATTGTTAGTGATGAACTGCTTTTTACAGACAATCAATATCAGCCTCATTATTTCACTTCATTGTGCACGTGTACTTGAAGAAATAGACTATTGAAGAAGTGAAGGTATTGTTCTTTTAAGTACAGGAACCTAATCCAGAACTTTGAGGGTATTTTATGACTTTGCCAACTCAGCAAACAATGTCTCAGACCAGACTTTTATTACTTTTCAAAAACAAAAAAGACTGTCATATCGGCCAGCATAATATAAATAAAGAAAATACTGAGTGTACCTTTCTTTAAAGGTCATGTGTGTAATTTCTGCATGACTAATGCACTAGATGGAGAAATAATGATCGTTAACCCTCTGGAGTCGACTAACGCGAATACGCGTTTTGTGGCATATTCTCCTGATAAGACTGAAAAGAACTTAAATTACACTTTCAGTTTTGATCATACAGATAAGAGCAATACATCAAACTAATCTGTAAAGGGTCTACTTTTGATCGTGTATGTATATAGTTAAAATGGAACTTTGTGCATTTATAAAATAAAGAAAACAAACAGAGTGCGCTGTCTGCCGCCTTGGTTCTGCGTGATCTTCATTTAGAAACGTTCATTAAAATGAACTGAAACTCAGCAAATACCCAACACAGAGACATATGTGGGCCTTTGTCTTCTCAGGTGTGAATCACTCTAATATTCATGGTCAATCACGCCTACTCGCATATGCCCTTTAGAAACACCCTTAATTGACAGTCTTGTGAACAAATGTTTTCTAGGTGTTTTATGACCTTATTTCAGTGACTTCAAAATTGTAGTTTTTTACTAACCACGCATAAACATTGTTTTCTCAAAAACACAATACATACATGCTATTTACATATTACTGTAGCCCAGTTTGTACTGATTACAGTGTTATTAGACTTTAGCCATGTGTTTATAAGCAACTGAAAAAAGCACAAAAGTCAGCGGATGTCAAAACTTCTCTAGGCCCCCAAAACCCCTTAGTCCCCAGAGGGTTAACCCAAAAACTTTCACTGCCGCTTCCACCCAACTAAACCACCACCAACCATTATTCAGACAAACTGGTCGTTCCGTGCCAAAATCATGCCTTTGGTTGAGATTGAAGTTTCAAGTTTTTTAAACAAACTGAGCAATGTCTTGAAAGCGTCACTAAACGACAGTATTTTCACTCTTCTGAGAATATATCAATATACAGCTTTCTGCACAATAAATTCAACACAAAGTGAAAAAATGTTATAGATCGTTTCAAAGCAGCTTTAAAGAAGATCATAATACCATTTAGTCGCACTTAGAGCCAAACAATAATCTGATTTAAATTTTGCAGCAATACAAGCAATCAATCAGCTGAGATCTGCTATATTGTGTGTATGTGTGTGTGTATATATATATAAGTTTGGAAACATTACTATTTTTAATGTTTTTGAAAGAAGTTTCTTCTGCTCATCAAGCCTGCATTTATTTGATCAAAAATACAGAAAAAACAGTAATATTGTGAAATATTATTACAACTTAAAATAATAGTTTTCTATTTGAATATACTTAAAAAAAAAAAAATGTATTCCTGTGATGCAAGGCTGAATTTTCAGCATCATTACTCCAGCCTTCAGTGTCACATGTAACATCCAGTCTATCACATGATCATTTAGAAATCATTCTAAAATTCTGATTTATTATGAGTGTTGGAAACAGTTCTGCTGTTTAATATATTTGATGAATAAAGGTTAAAAAGAACTGCATTTATTCAAAATAAAAACATAATATATATTCTAATAATAGATTTTCTTTACTATCACTTTTTATCAATTTAACACATCCTTGCTGAATAAAAGTATTGGAAAAAAGAAAGGAAAAAAAAATGACTGACCCCAAATTACTGATCAGTAGTGTATATTATTACAAAATATTTATATTTTAAAAATATAGCTTCTTTTTTTTTACTTTTTATTCATCAAAGTATCCTAAAAAGTATCACATGTTCTGAAAAAATATTAAGCAGCAGAACTGTTTCCAACTCTAAAATTTTGAATCATCATATTAGAATGATTTCTAAAGGATCATGTGATAATGATCCTAAAAATTCAGCTTTGCATCACAGAAATAAATGATAATTTAAAGTATAATAAATTTAAATACAATTATTTTAAATTGTAATAATATATCACAATATTACATTTTTTTTTGTATTTTTGATCAAATAAATGCAGGCTTGATGAGCAGAAGAAACTTCTTTCAAAAACATTAAAAATAGTAATGTTTCCAAACTTTTGGTCTGTACTGTATATATACAGGTCCTTCTCAAAAAATTTGCATATTGTGATAAAAGTTCATTATTTTCCATAATGTAATGATAAAATTAAACTTTCATATATTTTAGATTCATTGCACACCAACTGAAATATTTCAGGTCTTTTATTGTTTTAATACTGATGATTTTGGCATACAGCTCATGAAAACCCAAAATTCCTATAAAAAAAAAAAAAAATTGCATATCATGAAAAGGTTCTCTAAACGAGCTATTAACCTAATCATCTGAATCAACTAATTAACTCTAAACACCTGCAAAAGATTCCTGAGGCTTTTTAAAAACTGCCAGCCTGGTTCATTGCTCAAAACCCGCAATCATGGGTAAGACTGCCGACCTGACTGCTGTCCAGAAGGCCATCATTGACACCCTCAAGCGAGAGGGTAAGACACAGAAAGAAATTTCTGAACGAATAGGCTGTTCCCAGAGTGCTGTATCAAGGCACCTCAGTGGGAAGTCTGTGGGAAGGAAAAAAGTGTGGCAAAAAAAAACGCTGCACAACGAGAAGAGGTGACCGGACCCTGAGGAAGATTGTGGAGAAGGACCGATTCCAGACCTTGGGGGACCTGCGGAAGCAGTGGACTGAGTCTGGAGTAGAAACATCCAGAGCCACCGTGCACAGGCGTGTGCTTTTGTACCAGAAACAGCGGCAGAAGCGCCTGACCTGGGCTACAGAGAAGCAGCACTGGACTGTTGCTCAGTGGTCCAAAGTACTTTTTTTTTCGGATGAAAGCAAATTTTGCATGTCATTCGGAAATCAAGGTGCCAGAGTCTGGAGGAAGACTGGGGAGAAGGAAATGCCAAAATGCCTGAAGTCCAGTGTCAAGTACCCACAGTCAGTGATGGTCTGGGGTGCCATGTCAGCTGCTGGTGTTGGTCCACTGTGTTTTATCAAGGGCAGGGTCAATGCAGCTAGCTATCAGGAGATTTTGGAGCACTTCATGCTTCCATCTGCTGAAAAGCTTTATGGAGATGAAGATTTCCTTTTTTTTCAGCACGACCTGGCACCTGCTCACAGTGCCAAAACCACTGGTAAATGGTTTACTGACCATGGTATTACTGTGCTCAGTTGGCCTGCCAACTCTCCTGACCTGAACCCCATAGAGAATCTGTGGGATATTGTGAAGAGAAAGTTGAGCGACACAGGACCCAACACTCTGGATGAGCTTAAGGCCGCTATCGAAGCATCCTGGGCCTCCATAACACCTCAGCAGTGCCACAGGCTGATTGCCTCCATGCCACGCCGCATTGAAGCAGTCATTTCTGCAAAAGGATCCCCGACCAAGTATTGAGTGCATAACTGAACATAATTATTCGAAGGTTGACTTTTTTTGTATAAAAAACACTTTTCTTTTATTGGTTGGATGAAATATGCTAATTTTTTGAGATAGGAATTTTGGGTTTTCATGAGCTGTATGCCAAAATCATCAGTATTAAAACAATAAAAGACCTGAAATATTTCAGTTGGTGTGCAATGAATCTAAAATATATGAAAGTTTAATTTTTATTATTACATTATGGAAAAATAATGAACTTTTATCACAATATGCTAATTTTTTGAGAAGGACCTGTATATATATATATATATATATATATATATATATATATATATATATATATATATATATATATATATATATATATATATAGTATATCTAACTTATAAAGAGCTGAGCAACAATAGTACCTTTTTATGAAAAAATCAGGCAGCTGTGATTTGCGATATAAACAGTATATAGTGGCATCATATTACATGAGTGTTCTATAGCTATCTGTATAAAGTTGGATATAAATTTTTATTCAATTTTAATTATTATTTGGTGACTGACTCGACAATCCAACATCACAAAGCACTTTAACTTTTTAAGCCTTTCACTACAATCACTTGTCATAGAGTCAATTTTAATAATCCAATCACTTTCCAATGGACAAAATCAAGTTCACCTCAGTTTTTGTAAGTGAAATGGGTAAATGGCATTTCTTTGTTTCTATGCTGATTTACCCTAATCCTAACTCAGAATAAATATTTAGGGGGGAAATTGTCACACTTCACCTTTAAACAGAAGAGTTTCATTAATATTATGTAAATTACAATTCAAAGACTGTAACATGTTAAGCCTAATTTGGTTACAACCAACCGAGTTCGGGTAATTAAAAACATCAAGACAAATGAATGACTCCCCTTTTTTCAACTCTGTTCTGTCCTTCTTTCCTCTGTCGAGGTTTTATAGTGCCTGCCATCTTTTCTCAAGTCCCTCATAAATAGCTATTAATATTATGTGTGTGCGTATGTGGGTTTGTGGTTAATTGGTTGTTTATGTTCTTGTAGACACACTAGCCTGGAGCTTGTTGATTGTTTTAGTTCTTTCTCTAGAAATCGAAGAACATAATGTTTCGTAGAAAACCTGGCTGCTTCATAGGTGTGAAACATATAAAGGGCAAGCTAGGAGAAAAACAAGAAGCGATTTTTTAAACTTCAGCAGGGGTCGGCAGCCTTTTCGGCATGACGTGACATTTTTTATTTTTCTGGTTAACCACTGTGCCAACAGCACCCCCCCCACCCCCCCAACTCCATTATACAGAATGCATTAATGCTTTGTACAGTACATACACACTTTTAAATGATACGACAAAAAACAATAGGCCTCTTTGATTTTCATGCAAATACTTTCTGAAGATTTTTTTTTCATAATTTTTTTTTACATTTTCAAAAGTTTCTTGAACAAAAGATATACAGTGTGACCGTACTGAACATCACTGTGTGTGTGACAAGGCCAGTGCATTAAAACTGTTCAGTTTAATCACCGTTCAATATCAATGCGCTGCTTTAATTGATGCGTGTGCATTCAGAAGCTCATTCAGAAGCTCATAAACTTGTTGTCAGCGCTGCCAAGCGACTTTTATTAATTGATACTGAATTGCTACATTATTTCTCAGCAAGGCGGGGGGGTAAAATCGCAGTTTTTAAGTAACTAACTCAGCTTCATCGTAGAGAGAGACAGACGCAGACAATTTACACCTCTCTCTCTCTCTCTCTCTCTCTCTCAAAATGGCCATATTTGAGAAAAAAATTCGAGTAGTTTCCATCACTGGATATAGCTGTCGGTCATTTAACATTTCTATTGTAAACTATCATTAAAAGTTTACTATTATGTAATGACTTGCTGCTTCTTACTTCGCTCTCTTTAACGTTAAACTGGCGCTTTGTGCTCTGCTTCTGTAAAACCTGCCTACTTTGATTTGATTGGCCATCTCAGACATTTTGACATTGACAAGTGCTGTTAGACCACTGAGGCTTTGATCTGAAGCACCTAGTATGTGCAGCGGTAGCGTAGACTAGCGCAAGTTAATTCTTACACTTTAATAGTATTTAAAGCTCCTAACAGGCTGTGTGACTATGAGACGTTATTACCTCAAAATGTATGTCAGTATGCAGTTTTCCCTATTGCTCGTGTGGCAGTGATTATCCTTCTGTGTGCCACTGTTGGCATGCGTGCCGTAGGTTGCCGACCCCTGAGCTACAGTAAATGGGATGGACCTCTGTTTGTAGTGGGGGCAGAATAAAAAAAATAAAAAATCACTGCATAGCATTATCTTCTATTCATAAGAGTAAAATGTCTCACATCACTAGGTGTCACAGCCAAGACGCTCCGGCTCTTCCTCATGATCTCCGCTGACAGCTCAAGCTCAGAAGGTTCTTCTGTCTCTCGGGATTCTCCACTGGCATACAAATGAACTTCAGCTGTGAACTGTAGCCAGAGGGAAAAAATCCATTAGCATATGTTTTCATCAAACCCTCCACTGGGACAGTTCACAAATTAAAGGTCACAATTGTCTCAGTTTTTATGTTAAATTAAACATGTAACATTAGAATGAATAAACCAAAGAAACATCAAATTATAAACAATTGGTTAAAGCTCTATAATATCATACTGTGTTTCATATTGACTTTTCATTCAAAAATGTGAAAATTCAGAGTTTCATTGAATATTGCAAGTTTGTTTAGCTTAAAAGATAAATAAATAAATATCAAACTTTTGGAAACAGAAGATACCTAGTGCAAAATGTATAAATTAATGATGATTAACTCTTTCCCCGCCAATGACAGAATTTTCCGGCTTTATGTGTTTTCATTGTTATACAGTAGGGGGCACTATTACACATCTTCTGAAAGAGTACGGAATCTCTGGATCAAAACATGTTGAAGAAGAAGCAACGTATGTAAGCAGATGCACACATAAAATAATGCAGTCATTGAACATTAAACAGCATAAATTAACACTGCCTCTCGCTATCGAATAAAATTTTGACCCAGGAAGTGGTATAGGACTATTTGATGGAAGCAATCTATTTCATCTCAATTTTGATAATCGCTCTGAATCCGATCAGGACACTAGTGGGTAAAGAGTTAAAATATTAACAGTTAGAGCCTGAGGCAATTTAATTCTCAATAATTTTTTATTAAAATGCATAGAGATGGCATGGAATGGACATGGGAAACTAAATGGAATACACCAAACATCTTCTTGTTCATGTGTGTGTGCACCTGAGATGCACCTGTCCTCATGTTTCAGGAAATTGCTTGTCAGTCTTACATCAGTGGAAAGCTCTTAGTGCCTGGCACAGTTTGAACCATGTCTATACTGTAAGTGAGCAGCTCGATTCAACATCTCAGGATAATAGCACCCATTATAATCAACAGACCAGAGTGTAGAATGCTTTGTTGATTACAAATGGGTATTTAGTCTATTTTAAGTTCTTCACTGTTGCACAAATGCAAAAAGACCCACCTATGAATTTGTTTAACTGTTGTAAAAAAAAAAAAAAAAAAAAAAAAAATCTCTGAGAAATGTGTAAACAATGTAACATTAATCAACTATGTAACTGTAATCTGGCAATAAGCATAAAATAACACATTGTGTAGTTCTATCACTAAGGGAAAAAATAAATAGATTATTGTACATGCCAATTGCATTTCAAATGTCTTTTTTAAAGTTTTAAAAGCATTTTTTATACGTGCAAATGTTTTGTAAACATTCTAAAAAATGTTCCATGAATGATATAATAATGATTATATAATGTTATTAAAGACCAGATAACTTTCAATGAACATTCTGTTAACCCTGGAAATGTGGCTATGTGTACAATACAACAAAGGACAGTTTATTTTTAACAAGCTAGTTCAAATATTAAACTATTTTCAATGACCTTTGGTTTATCTAAGCTAGCTCGGCTAGTCAACCTTAACTTAAATTTAAGCAGCTAGCCAATTGTAGTCAGTTAGCTAGTATATTCAGCTAATTTATCTTACCTAAAGTTATTACAGGTATGGAGGAAAACTTTTTTTTTTTTTTTTTTTTGCTCTGTGTTAAAAATGGCGTATGCGGTTTTGAAAATATAAAATATCATCATTTTTACATGTGTCTGTTTAGTCCAAAAGTCTGTAGGGTATTGGTAACTTTAAATTTCTTTAAATCAAATTATTCACTTTACAAGTTTGTTAAAAATGGTTGAATCATTGCTGCATTTTTGATTGTGCTGATATTTAGGAAAAACTGCACTTGTGTGATATTGCTTAACTATATTATATATTGTAAATATAAAGAACAAAAACTAAATTTCAATTTTGGAGCCCTTTTTACTAATTTCAGTGGCATTTGTACCTCAAGCCTCCATTAATTTCCAATTTCCACAGTGGACTATACAACCCAACAGTCAGTTTGGAACATTTCTTGCTTTTTAATGTATTTTTTATTGTATAATATATAGTATAATTACTGTATAGTGCCTTACAATATATTCAAAGACTTACTGACTTGAAAAAACAAAAACAAATAGACTAATACTGCTGAGAAAAATTGTTAAGATTAAGATTTTAGGGTTAACTGCCATCATTGCATATACAGTTTGTTAATAATGTCAGCCTATTCTTTGTAACAGATATTTTCAAGCTTGTTGAAGTTGGTCAGATGATGACAGTGATTCAGACAGTGATTCAGTGCCAATGAGACACAACAATGTCTCACTGGCACTGAGATCAGAAGTCTGACTGGATCGCTGTATGGCTTTGTGTTCCTGAGCCAGAGCAGATGGCTCTGTCCCCGCTCAAAAAGATCCCTGTCCAGCTGAAACACTCAATGTTCTCCAAACATTGGTTTTTAACCAACTAAGGCATGAGAATACTTCTTTTGGTATACTGTATGTTTCCCTGCATGCTTCTAAAAAAAATTATTTTGGTCCATCCATTCATCACTTTTTTAAAAGATGTCTTGTTCAGTTTTAACTTATTGTAAGGATGGTGTTTCATTTGGTAAGATATTTGCAAATGAAAAAAAAAAAAAAACATTTTGTAAATGTATAAACACAACAGAAGTGTAATTTACCGGCCTAACACATGAATAAACACTGGAGTAAATATTTATAGCTTCAGCCAAGAGAATCTCAACACCATAGAGTTGGGTTGGATGCAAAATATTTGACGTCAATAAAAATGATAGTGGATGTTTTCTTCTCCCTTTTAAAAGTTGATAAGTCTATTTACTTTGCTGTCTTAACTATACACAGTTTCTGGGTTAGTTGATTATGTGGATTTGGCATAGCTTTTTTACTGCTGTTCGTCATGCTATTAGAAGTGAGCTGACTTGTTTTTAGCCGCAACCCCACTGATTTATAACCACATGTAAAATAACAAGGAAAGATGATAGGTTTGAAGCTACTCATAAGGTAAGGCTTATTAAAGCAATAGCAATCACACATGAGCAAAAGCACAGCAACACACTCTTGCAAGTATGTAAATAAACAAGAAGAAACTAAGGAGTGTCCCAAAGACTCTCTTGTGTGTTGTACTTTCTTGCCGTTGCTAGTTGAAAAGATGAGTCCAAGCCTCCATTACTAATTTTGAAAGCATCTAGTTAGAATTAGCAATGACACTTTGGGTCGTTTATCATGAGAAGTTATTGGAGTGAAAAAAAAAAGGAAGTACAATTGTGTGATACTGCTTTTATGCAACAGTTCATTCAGGTCAGTGTTTTTAAACAAATCAAGTGAATAATTCAATGACTCATTCACAAAGTCTTGATTTGTTTCTGGTAAATGAACCAGCATTTTTCAACAAACCAGTTAAAGTAACGATTCAATGACTCACTCATAAAGACACACAGTAAAATCCTAACCACTAATATACTAATACACATATAAATGAGGGAAAGAACTACATGTTCAAACTAATTAGTACATATTCAACATATACGAATTACAAAAGAAACATGCTGAATATATAGAGATATTATATGAATATAGAATATATAGATTCTATATGTTATATAGAAATATTTAAATAGTTTCAGAGTGTAGGAACTGACTCGATTACATCATTCACAGTGCTTCATGGGAGTGAGTCGGCACTAAAGATTTGCTTGATGCATTTATCTGATTTTTCTGATCTGATTTATATGCAGACTCATGGTTATTGTGTAGTTTTTCACCAAGGATTCAACTGTTAAACATGATTATTTAAAAAAAAGAGGGCTAATAATGGCTCCAACCAAAGCACAGTAGGCCTGCCTTTTATGGTTTGTAAGTTTTTATTAAAATGATTTCCTATATGGAGAAAATGAATAGGATTTATTAATTCCGGTCCAACTGTTGCACTCTATCATACTCGAGGAACATATTAACTGTTGAATAAACGTTCTGACATGTCTTCTTTCCTTATGTTGTCTTCAAGGCTGTGGTTTGCAACCCTTTTGACTCCAAAGCCAAAATATTTTAAAACAATAAAACCATTAGAGCTTGATAGTAGGAAAGTTATTCTTTATAAAAATACCCATGGAGTTTTAAGATTTTAGTAATTCCCAAATATAGTACATCCAAAACTGTAGGAAGTCTGTTTTTTCAAAGACGTTAAAAAGTTATATATTGTCTTACTTTAAGTCCTTTTGAAACCCCCTTCGAAGTTTACAATCAAATGGTTACAATCCGGTTATATTACATTATACTGAGTGGGTGACCAAGCATTTCACAAATAAACTGGCATGGTTTTCTAAACTTTCATGTGCATCATTACCTTTTCAAATGGAAAAATTCAAGGTTTCATAGTACAAACAGCCTAAATTCATCAACGATAAAACTGTTTGCCTTTTATTTGCCTTTGCACCCAAATAAATTACACCTTGAAAATGAAGATGGGGGGAGATAAATAATGAGGTCTTGATGGATTCTAACTCACTTCCATATAGTTTTTATGCGCGAGGTGAAAAATGATTGCATTGCCTCTTGTGCGAAACCTTGATTAGCCAATTTATATTTCAGCTCCACACTTTCTCATTTCTGTTTTTCCCCCTTCTCATCTTTCTCTAATTTGATGGGATTACTCAATCTGTTGGACACATTTTCCTAAGATAAAAGATTGGTTCATGCGAAATTGCAACAGAACATAGGGCGATGGAATCAATTAGGATGAAATTTGTTTCACGTCTAGTTTCTGACAGCAGCTATGAACTGTAATCATGTCAGGGGAAAGGTTTAGACAGGTAAGTTGGGATGAGATTATCTATATTTTACAATGTAATATCCATATTTCTTCAGCTATCACCTAGTAATACAACACTGAATATAAAGTCTACATCCACATTGATTGAACACATTTAAAAACATTTTTTTATTTTGACCTTTGTCCACACTGACATACCATTTTCATGATGTACTGTGTATTGTGAAAATGCTGATGCATATTGTACCCATAAATAACTATGGTTATAATGACATTGTGCCTGCTATTCTTCACTTATAATGTTGCTAAATAGAAATGTTAATCTTCATAGTAAACTCCTGTAAAGATAACAGAATATTTACTTGCAAAAGATGATGATTGATGGATTACACAAACTATACATGGTTTATGCAAAATTACACGTTTTGAGGAGACCATTTTCAACTAAAAACAGAAGCATATTTATGGCCTTTTGTCATTTAGTTACATGACCAGGGCATTTTGTGGGGCCTGAAAATGCAAACTTTTGTTAACAGGTTTCAAAGCGCATATTTTTGAAAATGATACCATTAACGTCGCTGGCTAAACTACAAAAAACACAAATTTGTGAAAACAGTGACAACATGCGCATGCATTTTACATGTTCAGTCTTTAGGTATGTGTGAATGTAGTGTTTCTAAACGAATTGACATCTCCAACTACAGGCCTGGCATGCATAATACAGCATTTCTAGTCATTTTCACAGATCCGTATGAACGGGGATCATTATGACATCATCTGTACGTGAAACTTTTCAAATACATAAAGGAGAACTTTTCAGTTTTTAGTACATCGTTGTCGTTTAAAGTGTGAAATCTAAAAGTGATTTGAAACATCACAAACTACTTGCTAGTTGCTTGTTCACATTGATAAAAAATCTACAAGCAACTTCTATAAAACATTTAAAAGCACAAATATGGATGATTCCCAAATATTTCAAAACTGGTCTGTGTTGGTCAATACTGTTAACAAAACATAACTTAAGTAACATAACATAACTTAGTTTGTAATGTTTTGATTTTACTTTTAGCACTACAGTCCTCTATGTCTTAGAAAATCCATAGCTAAATACCAAAAATGCTCTTCTTGCATTCTTTTTCCTGGCAAACAGGCGTGTATTGTGTATTGAGTCAGACACAATATGTTATTTGAGCTGAAACAAAGACTCCATGGTGCTCACCAGCTCCACAATCGTATTACCAGAACTAGTGCTTGGTTAAAACCTCATGCTGTACCCACAATGATCTTCCTGTGCCACCAAAAACACGGGTTACTGTGTACTTGATCGATAAAATAAGGTGTCCTGGCATAAACGTTTATGTATTGAGAGCAAAAAGTACAGATGTGGATTCTCACAGACTTGTGACTTCTTCAATAGGATATATTTGTTTTTGTTCTGCCAACCATTCCAAATCCAGTCATGCTATGAGAAGCTGGGTTTTTAATTTCTAAAGCAATTACTAGGGTTAAATGAGTGTGACAATACAATCGGTTCGGTATTTTGTGAATTCCAAATGGATTGCGAGTTTCACTGAACCCTGCGAGATTAAGAGAACAATTATGAAGTCAACACGGGTGACTGATTATCACAGTATGAATTACTCAAGGATGTCCATATACAGCATGGAGAAAACTATTAGCCTGTTAAATGGATTCCAGGACTTGATATTGTACTGATATTTGGTATAACTGTCTTTGGAAAGCTTAGTGTTTTTGGCTGTAGTCAATTACTTAATTATTTCTGCGAAATGCTGTGAGCTATTTACCACATGTGCTCTTAACACATGAAAAAATTCAGCCTTTGACCATCTGACCAGAAACTCAAGATATATTAATTAATGATAATGATCATGATGAGGGTTAATGAATATATCTATTGACACCAATGGTATGAAATATGGTATGAACTCAAATATGAAAGTGATTTCCCAATGCAATCAAATGATTTAACAAAGATAGCTATGCCCAAAGATTATGTGTCCAATTTCTATTTTAGCTCAATTTTAAAGATGCTAATAATTTGGCAGTTATTCACATAATTGTATATTACATTACAGATCAAAAGTTTAGGGTCAGCTTTTAAAGAAATGTTTACTTTTAATTAATTAATACTTAACATGGATGCATTAAATGAATCAAAACGACAGTAAAGAATACGTTTATGATGCTACACAAGATTTCTGCTTCAAATAAATTCTGAAATCATTTCAATTTCAAATGCTGCTGAATCTTTTATACAAAGAATCCAGAGAAAAATTTATCACTGTTTCAGAAAAATATTACGCAAATGAAACATTTATGATAAAAATAATAAATGTTTCTTAAGCAGCAAATCAGATTAGTTTTTGAAGGATCATGTGACACTGAAGACTGGAGCAATGATGATTGATGAAAATTCAGCTTGGCATCACAGGAATAAATTACATTTTAAAATATATTCATTTTACATGTACTTACTATAGTAATGACAATAAATTATGTATAATTACATGCAACTAACCCTAAACCAAACACTAATTCTCTAACCCTATAGTAAGTGCATGTTGTTAATTAATATCACTCCATACTTAACTTTATAATTACACTGTAAGAAGGAGACAAAATAACTAAAACGTAATAATAATTAAAAAATAAGCCGTTAAAATAGGTTTTCTATTTGAATACATTTTAAAATGTAATTCAGCCTCAGTCTTCAGTGCCATATGATCCTTCGGAAATCATTCTATTTATTTATTTATTATCAATTTTGAAAATAGTTTTTGCGGAAAACGTAATCTTTTTTTTAGGATTCACTGATCAATAGAAAGTTCAAAAAGCATTTACTTAGTATAATACTTTTACTTTTTTTGCACAAATATTTGTTTGAGATTTGTTTACAGTACCACCACGGGCCCCCGCTGAAGCCCCTGATTTAGAGTCATTTCCTGTGGGGGAATGGCAATCACAAGCAGGTTAGCTGATGTCTCTTACTGGCCTGCAGGGCAATCATTTGCTCTGTGCTGTAAACAATCTCTGGACAACACAATGTCACGTACTGTATGTGATGTGTACTCATTAATACTCACTAATGCTCAGTAACATGACCATACAATTCTCTGACACACTGCAACATCTCATTACAAAACAAACAGCTTCTGGGGTTGCCAAGTTTTTGTTTCTCTATCTGCTACTAATTACTTTGATTTGTTCTTTAACACAATTGATTTGGCAATTACGTAAGAATTACATAATAACATGCAAGAAACATCATGTAACATCTTGCAATCAAATCGAATGATAGCTCAAATGGTCATTTTAGATAAACGCATTGTATGCTGTTTACATAAACATCAGACAATTAGATCTCACAAACACATCCCAAATGAAATCTGCAGCTATTATTTGATTGGGTGCACACAGATGGATGGGTTATTATTTAATGATTCACCTCAGAAGGGCAAAAACAATGCTTTCCACAATATGTTTTACTAATGTTAGTGTAGGTTGCTGTTTGGTATTTTTGGGGGTTGTACCAATATATAACATTCTAACATTTTTTTTAGAACTATTCCCAGAATATTTTGGGAACTGATATTTGTCAGTTGTGTTTGCATTGATCTTTAGTTTTTTTTTTTTTTAATCTTTAGAATATTTTGGGAACCAAGATGTCTTAGTCGTGTTAGCATCAATCATGCATGAAAACATACAACAAGGATATATGAGCTGTTTTCTTAACATATAAGATTCTCATTTATTGTTTTAGTTTTAACAATCCAAGATTGTTCTTTTTATGTCTTTTTATTAAAAAATTGTATGTTCTTTTCAGTGTCACCTAAATATACAAAAAGGGCACATGATCTGTTTTTTATTTTATTTTTTATATTAAGAACCATAAAGTAACATTCTCAGAGCATTTTCAGGACCAAAATGTGTTAGTGGTGTTTGCATTGATCTTGATTAAAAATGAAAATAATTTATGGTTCCCATTAACCCATTTGGTTATTTTTTGAGGTGGAACCAATGTCTAACATTCCAAGAATGTTCAATTTAGGTTTTATTATTGAAACAATACACTACCATCTTTAGAACGTTCCGGGAACCAAAAGATGTTAGTTGGGTTTGCATCGATCTTGTTTGAGGAAAGTACAACAAGGGCACATGAGCTGTTCTTTTTTAATTAGTGTGATGTCTTACAGGAGCAGATCCAGTATACAGTACATGTAATGATGTCCACTACTTCTAATAAATGGCAGAATACAGTATTGAGCAATAGTCAAGATATAAGTAAGAGAAGGAGAGATAGAGCTGGAGGAAAGGAGCTGGGATTGTGGGGAGAAGAGATCAGTGTGCGTGAGATGTATTTCAGATGTATATATTAGGTTTCAATGTGCAACTGAATACAATACCTATTTCCTGAAGAAAAAAAAAGTAAGTCGGAAATTCCAAGAGTCAACTGGAATTATTAATTAAGCTAAGACTTCATTCACTACATCATTGATTTTTTTCCAAAGAGAAAGTTGTCACCCAGAAAGTCTATTCTTAATGAAAAAGTTAAATCAAGTCATTTCTGTATTGCCAATCTACATGAGAAAAGTTAATGTGCTACATTACACATGAAAGTTTAAGAACATCATACCACTTATACATCTATATCCATATTCCTCCATAAATAATGACAATGTTTATTGAATTAAATGCAGATTATTACATTAAGGAAGGAATGAATGCACAACGTCGACTCATTGAGCCTTTATATTCAACCACAGCATCGCAATTATATTAGTCTGATAGCATGGAATTTGTATAACGTCAATTAATATTCATGAGAATGGATGATGAGCTTTCACTCTCTTCCCAGAGCACACAATGAAAAGGGTATCTGGCAATAAAGTTCATCAAGTTAATTAAGATAATCCACAAGCAGGTTCTCCTAAACATGATAAAGCGTAGATTGAAGGATAAAAGAACAGTATATTAGTTCAAATATTTAATAGCATGACGTGTCCAGTGAAAACACCTTCACGAGCCACTGACAGTCCTATAACTGCGTGTGCCTTGTGCATCGTTTGAACGAGTTTTCTTTATTTCACAGAACGAGACGAACTTCAAATGGCCTGGGATTTTAATTTAGTCCAGCTTGGCAGATATTTAGTCACGTAATTGAATTGCATCGGTACTTTGACAGACCACTGTTACATACATGAGTCATACACGCGCGCTACGATGTCAACACGTTAACGGATGCAACTAGCAACTTACATCAGCCTACACAGTCA
Source organism: Cyprinus carpio (assembly GCF_018340385.1). NCBI lineage: Eukaryota > Metazoa > Chordata > Actinopteri > Cypriniformes > Cyprinidae > Cyprinus > Cyprinus carpio. The sequence goes on along the minus strand of NC_056598.1, from coordinate 604,832 downwards.
CGATCATCGAGGGCGATTCAAGTCTCAGGTCTAATGCTTAGAAAGCGACAATTTAATTTAATGTTCTCTTTGTCAGCGAAGTGCACGAACTAGTGCACGGTAGCGTCGTTGTATGCCACGAACAATAGACCGAGAGAAGCTTGCAAACTTACCTTATATGCATGCGCTGTCGTATCGAGATGATAGTCATCGATGAACGAATAAAATCGGCGTGAGAGCGAATAAAACAGACCTTTCCGTAAACCCCTCCTATCCTATTGGAAGTGGTCACCCATCACCAGCGGATGGGACATCCCTCCTCCTCCTCCTCCTCCTCCTCTCTGGGACTCTGGCATTGATGGTGTGTGCTGCGATTCTCCTGACACCCCTCTTCCCTCCAATTGAGAAGATGAAAGAAACCAGGAAAACAAAGATTCACGACTACACATTGAGAGAGACTGGTGAATGGCTTTTATGCATATCTATCTATCTATCTATCTATCTATCTATCTATCTATCTATCTATCTATCTATCTATCTATCTATCTATCTATCTATCTATCTATCTATCATCTGTCTATCCATCCATCATCCATCCATCTATCTGTCTGTCTATCTATCTATCTATCTATCTATCTATCTATCTATCTGTTCATCCATCCATCTATCTGTCTATCTGTCTGTCTGTCTTTTCATAAAGAAACTTTCAAAGAAACTTAAATACATAAGTAATTAGCTTAAAATTAGATTAAAAGTGACTATTCAAGGTCATAACTGTGTCTGTTAAAATGCACAGTCAAGTTTCATGATCTTCAATCGAGCTTTTGTCTCTATACTGTATGTACAGTAGTCCATGGTTTCCTCCGTACAGTAAGTTGCCTTAGATGTTGTGTTTGAGACACATCGGTAAACCCACGAGATTGCAGCCAAAGCATCTGCAGTGTGTCAGAAAGTCACGCAAGGTCAGCGTTACCTAAGGAGGAAATCTGAATTGAAATAAAACAGAACAAGTAAAATGTGGTAAAGGAATGAAATAAATAAATCAGAGGATCACTGGGCTGTTTCCAGGCAACGGTTGTGAGGTGCAGAGATTCATGGCCACTGGAGGGCCCTTTCCTAACTCACAGCCACTGTTTTTAGAAGAACTATCCTGTATCTCTCCAGTGTCTCAGAATTAAGGATCATTAGGATTTATGAGAACTATTTCCTGAAGGATTTTTTTTTTGAAGGCATGAATGCATGTGACTACGCATTCAGATATGCTCATTCATTGATGTTTTCTGAAAGTAAACATCATGCAGTCTCTTATGAATGATGCTCTTGTATTTCAAATGCTTGTCAGTTTGCCAACTCTGCAGAACATTGCTACCAAGTTTCCCTCTTTAAGTAGGATTTGTGCCATTATAACAATTTTAAGAGCTCAATATTTGAAATAATATATCATTTGGGGTATATATTTGGCTGTCTTTCATAATCAAAACCATGAATATGTAACAAGATGTTTCTTATCTGCTTTAGGACACCTCTGAAGACCAGGCTTCCTCTCTTTAATTACCATCATTCAGTCTGGCCGCTTTGACTGCGCTTAAAAATAGAGCAGATCTCCCCAGGGAAGGTCATTAGCGAGTGGCACCGCTGCCGTTAGGGCCAGTGTCTGAAGACCACTCATTTATTTATTTGAATCTGAGCACGAGAGAAGCGCCCAGAGAAAGACACAGCTCAGCAGGACAGGTCTGTCTTCAGGAAGGTTTTCTGTGGTATTTTGTCATTTAATACCACCATCATTAATGTATAGAATATTTGAAACTTTAGCTGCTTTCTTGCAATACATTATGCCTGGGATTTTGCCTAGTATAGAGAAGTCCAGCTGTTTTAAAGTTTATCTAATGAGGTCCACTTTTAAAAGCAATATGCAGTATGTAAAATTAAAATTTAATGCATGCACTGGTTACTCTTTTCTGTGCAGTTACAATCAACTGGGACTGAAGCTTTCAAGATTAAAAAAAGATGCAAAAGCATAATAATATGTTTATAAAAATGGTAAATATGACTAATACCAGTTTAAATAACTACTGTAATAAAGAAATTATTATGCATAGGTATTTTGTGACAATATTCAATATTATGTCTCTTTACCATGCAATTAAAAAATACTAGAATATATCTGAATTAATTTTATATTTCTAATTTATTTGACAAACTGTGTATATTGTGAGAATATTTAGTATATTCTCTTTTCTATGCAATTACAATCTACTGGGACTGAAGCTTTCAAGATTAAAAAGGGATGCAAAGGCATCATAAAATTATCATAAAAAGTCAATATGAATAATGCCGATTTGAATAAATACTGTATTAATTTCTGCACAGAGTTCAAATACAGGCAAAAAATAAAAATAAAAATTCAGAGGCCAAATTCTTCTAACTCATTTGACAATCTGTGTTTTATGCACATGTATTTAGTAAAAATATTCTATATTAAGTGATATCATGAAGTGTCTCTTTTCCATGCAACCAGGACTGAAGCTTTTGAGATTAAAAAGGGATTCAAAAGCTTCATAAAATTATCCTAAAAATAGTCAACATGACTAATACTGATTTAAATAACTACTGTATTATTTTGTTTCAAAGTAATACAGGCCAAAAAAACTACAAACGAAACAATATTACAATTACAAACAAAATTAATTATATGAATGAGAATATAGAGAATATATGAATAAAGTGACATGAAGCTTAAAACAAGAATTTCTGAATTTCTAAATGTATTTTATATGTCTTGTTTGCCAAATTTTCCAAAAGTGAATTAATTCCATTTATGGTCCAAATATAATCAAAGTTATTATCAAAAACAATTATGAAGACAGGAGACCATTTGCTGAATTGAGATTCTGAAGACCAAGACCTCCAAATAAATAAAGATCTGAGATCTTGAAGGTGATCACCTGACCTTGACAGACCACACGGGTGCAACAATCCAGAAAAATCTTATGGCGTGCTTTCTCATACACATCATATTCAAGCTTCAGTGAGTTCTCAGTTCCTCTGCACACACTCCTACAATATCTGCCACCTCCAGATACAAAAATATTTGCCTCCTTTCTCGTATGTAACATCTTTGCTTTCTGCACTTGCATCCTGTGTCTGCAGCAAACATGGGAAGTAAACCAGATGTAAATTCAGATCTGTCATTGTCCTGTCACTCAAATGCATTATATTTCAGTGTGAACATGTCTTTGAAACAGACTTAGTTACACTCACTGAGCAGCCATCCTCTGGTCTGTATTTCTCCGCTCAGTATGTAGTTTGGCACTTGCATTGCTGACATCAACAGAAATCATTGCTATGATTCAAAGTCACATTGGTCAAAAAGAGTTCAATTTAAACATAAACAGTGACGCTAATTATATAGAGTTACTGAAAAAGACAAAGTTATGACAAGACAAAAAATTAAAAATTCAAGTGTTTTTTTAATTCATATAATCAAATCAAGAAACAAGATCACAAAGGTATATCAAAAACATCTCTTATACAAGTGATTCTATGTAAAGTCAGTCTAACCTCTGAAGAAACAAAACAGGAAGATTTTAAACAGTGGATAAAATGATAACCTTTTGTAAACTATTAATGACAACAGAAGTAGTGTGAAACTGTCAGTCATTAAGCTACAGTATTATGTTGAATTATGTCAGTTGTAAGAAAATGTTACTGGAATTTCACAAATCATATGCTGTTCCAATAAAAAGTAACTATAATTAAGCATTCTATAATCACTGTAAGGCTGTTTATGATTGTATTCTGCACGCATTTAAAACTTTTTCTTCCTGTTTCTACAGACCCACATGGAACCGATAAAACAAGGAATAAAGGAACATAACAGCAAGAAGATGTTTGCTTTGGTAATGTGGCATTGCAAAAACAAAGACAAAAACACTTCATAGACTGCCATGGTTACAGTGCTTCTGTTTGCAAACACAAAGCATTGCTCTTAGGTGGCACTGTTTTATAATTCATTATGCCTCTTAACTGGCAGACCTATATATCAAGTGCAAATGATGATCATTCATAATTTAATCAGGATAATTAAGTACTAACAATTCAAGCTGCTAAAAAAGGAGAAAACATTTTTTTTTCATTCTTTGCTTACCTTTGGGTATTATTAAATTATAAATCTTAATGATGGTTTAATTGGCTTGCATAAAAGATTTCTAGTTCCTACTAAAATTAATTATCTGAGCACGAATCTCACAAAAACAGTGTACTGTATGTGTGTGTGTAAAAGTAGAAGCCAACTTTTAGGATTTTTTTTTTTTTTTTTAGAATTATTGTGAACCTCGTGTGTAATACCTCAAAAATAAAAAATAAAATATTTGTTTTTAATATATCAAATAATTTTTACACTGTGTTGAAAAGAAAAAAACCCACATCTGTTGATGAGAGAAATTTTCATTTTAAATTTTATACAAAGAAAAATCTTAAATGTTCCAAACACAGGCTTCATTTTATTTAAGTAAATCATAATTGATTGTTTTTTGCTTTTGATTTGAGTAAATATGACCCAAACTGTACTACACAGGTTTTGTGAGATTTTCCCTTTTTGCCGTTCAAACAAGTTTAAATGCAACTTTATTATTACTGTTTTTTAAAGCAAATTATTGTATACACAGGGCCATGCATATGTAATGCAAATGAAAAGGCAGAAGCAGAGCACCAAAGCAGCCATAACCGAGTGGAAAACAAAGCAATGGACACAGTCTCTGTCAAGGCCTGGGTTTATCAGCATCGCCAGGGCAAGCTATTTAAATTTTCGTAGTATATAATGTAGTTATGCTCTTCTTCCGGATAGGTTTTACCACTGTTCCCAGCTAAAGTCATCTCCACCTCCGAATATCAGGAAGAAACCCAGAATGGTCAGAAAAATGACACAATTGCCTGCCATTACCAGGCCACAGGCACCCCACTGGATCTGCAGAGGAAGACAGCCATTAGCTTCATTCATGGTGACATATTTCATAGTGTACGGTCTGCTTTGCCATTTAAGAAAGCATATTCTGTCTGTATGTGCTTTTAAGTCATTTTGAGGACACTGCAAGCACTAAATGCAATCTGAACAGAAATATAATCAATGCCACCAGAGTAAAGGTTTTTCCTCTTGTACAAAACAGAATACTGTAATAACCTCTAAGCTATTATTATTATATGAGCTGCATGGGTCATATTTGACCTGGAAATCTAATTAAACAAGCAAGAGATAATCATTTGAAGAATGGAAGACAGACTATTTTCAAAAAACAGTAAGGTATCTGCATTTTATTCGACCCTAATTTTCATTAATGCAAAAACATCCACATTCTCATCAGTTATTATATTTGATAAAACAATTAAAAAAATTACACTGAAAGCACAAATAAAATGATCACTACTTGAAATAAAATGTTACCTGAAATCAAATACAGCATAACAAAACATTTTAATTTAGCGAGTTTCATCATAAAACTATATAGACATTTATTAAAATATATATTACAAATACAAAAAATTAAAAAAATGAATAAAATGAAATTATAAATTATAAAAACAGAAAATATTAAAATAAAAAAACTGATTCAAAGGATTAATAAACTTGCTATATTAATAATAAATGAACTATAATAGCATCTCTAAATAGTGTAAAAATGAGGAAAAAGAATGAATTGATTAAAAATTTTAAAAAGTAAAATTAAATACAAATATATAAATAAAATATCTTTCGTTGTTTCTTTCTTTTTAGGTTAAACGTGACTTGGACATGTTTTCATTATAAGCTAAAATTATACGTTTTATTGTATTGTATTATATGTACCTGTATGAGTTCCTTTCTTCTGTTGAACCAAAAAGAAGATATTTTGAATAACATTGGTATCCAAATAGTTGATGGTAGCCATTGACTTACATTGGGATTTTTTTCAATACTATGCAAGTCTATGGCTACCATCAAATGCTTGGTTGCCAACATTCTGAAAAATACCTTCTTTTGTGTTAAACAGAAGAAAGGAACTCATAACTCAGTAAATGATGACAGAATTTTCATTTTTCGAAGCAGGACATAAAGCATATTCTGTACTCACCACAGATTTTCGTGCAAGCACAATGGGTAGCCCATATGCTGACACCACTATCCCAGTGGCTAAAAAATATGCAAGCTCCCTGCATGCATTGCTTGACTCAGTATCGTCCGCATGCCTTCTAGCTATTAAATTTGGGATAGGGGACAGGATGTAGAAGACCAGGACAAACATTGGCCAGTACACTCTGTGAGGAAAGAAGCACATAGAGGTTATCTTGAATTACTGCACTTCAGATCTTTACAGAAGACAAAAAAAACATAGACTTACCCAAAATGTTCCAGTGCACATCCCAAAAGGAGAAAAGTCAGTCCAAGTGCACCACTGAAGGATAACGCAACAAGAGCTGAAAAGCAATCATTCAGATTAGTCAAGGAGTTGAGCACTGACACATTTCGTGTGTTTGTAGGGCCCCCTTGAGGCCATAGCTCGCAACTGCAGAAGTGACGTACTTACTGACTAAACTGCAAATAAATAAATTCCGTGATTTGTCATGTTTAAGATCATTTCGCAATTTGATTATCATTGGTTAAATACCGAGTATGACCGAAAAAAAAAGACTGCAGCACAACAGCATAACTAAAGTAAACCTAAGTAAAACGTAAACCGTAGTTGGCAACGTATTATTTACCATCGCCACGACACTTAATAGACTTTAACTAACCAATCTGCACTATCTGCAGTTGTATTAGACTTATACCTTTTACGTAGCAGTCTGTAGTTATGAAACTTCAACAAAGTATACAAGACTTAGGTTAGTATCGACAGCAGATGCACTCATAAAAACATCGGCGTGGTTTGTTAAAAGTGTTATAAAGCGTTATAAAGTGTTGCACTGATCAGAACAAGTGTTAGAGTTTAGCTTTACCTTTTATTCCTGCCATCATTCACAAACGCCTTTTGTTTTTTGTCTTTGTTCTAAATGCTACTGAACTGACTTCCTATTTCCTCAAACTACTGACAAACTCTTAAAGGAGCAGTCTTACAAAAACTTAGAATCTACTGAGCTTAATTTTTTTTAAAGTTTGTGATTTTTACAATATAGACTATTATATATATATATATATATATATATATATATATATATATATATATATATATATATATATACATACACATACACGCGTGTGTGTATTTCTTGCATCTGTTTTGAACTTTTTTTTTACCTCTTCTTGTTGTTTCTTGATAAAATATTGTATGTTACTGTTCTGTATGTTACAAACAAATAAATAATTGTTGTTGTTATTATTATTATTATTATTATTATTAGCCTAGTAGTAATAGTAGTAGTAGTATTTACGTCGGTTCAGTCTCTATCTGTAACTGTAGTTATTAATTAATGCATTAACTAAAAACGAACAACAGTCACAGTATTTATTTATCTTTGTTAACGTAATGATTTTGATTGTTTAATTGTTACATCATGTTAGGTCATTACCAGATAAAACTTTGGATTTTAATAATAGAAACTGTTGAAATTAACATTAACTAAGTATCTTTTGAAGTATTTGTAATTTTTAGTTATATCTGTCTGTCATATATTAGCCTAGTTCATCTTTAAAAAATAGCCTAAACAATAAAACGCACACATATTTAATAGAATTTACTGTGCGAGTTTGTATTGGGGAGGGGAAATTAACAAAATGACAACACAGACAACTAGAGAATGTCATATTGTGAACATCTGAACGTGTAGTCATTAAGACCGCTTCCCGCAAACACGCCGACTTTTTCACTGGAAAATGATGCAGAGGCTTTCTCAAGAGGTTTGCATCATGATTGTTACAGTGACAGAAACTACTGAATGAAGGGTTAAATAGAGGTGACGTCAACGCCAAGCAGCCAATCAGACTCCGTATGTGGGTCACGTAATTTATCCGAATCTCGTCATCATCGATTTCTTCGGAAACGAATCTCGCCCAGACGGTCTTTCGACGGTAAGGTTAAATTAGTTTCCATAATTTCTATCTTTTATAAGTTCATTCGATGTCGCTGTGAGAATCTAATCACGCCAATGTCAGTCAGAAACAGGAGAGAAACGTGTTAGTCGTGAAATGAGCTCTTCTGCGAACTTTCAGTTTCTATTTAAGTGTCTGTAAAGAGTCCAGGTGTTCGTGAAGGACATGCTTCACTGTATTTGGAAGATGGAAATGTTGTTCTATACCATAATGTACGATGACAATCTTATTTTACTCTACTCAGGACATTGTTGGAATGGAATATTGCCGGGACCTCATTAATAAAGCGCTGAAAAACGAGAAGTAGTCATGGCTTCAGTGATATTACAGGGGCTCGAGATACATTTTTACCTGCCAGAGACACACCAGATCATTCATCTCTCAGGAAGCTTCACAGCAGAGGAGCTGTGTGTTGAAGCGTCCAAGAAGTTGGGTAGGTTTTTCAGCTGTTCCACAAAATAAACACTGTAATCATCACAGACTCGATAATGTCTCGCTCTTACAGGTGTATCTCCACTGTGTAGCAGTTTGTTCGCCCTTTATGATGAATTTAGCAAGATCTGGTATCCACCCAATCATTCATTCACTATTGATGAGACTACAAGATTGAAGCTTTACTACCGCTTGAGGTATTCCTGGACTTGTCTTCTCTCTTTTAGTTTTTCTTCCCTGTTTTGTGTTATATTTGAAATGATGTTACATATTTACGTTGTTATGGCAGATTCTATTTTACGAACTGGCATGGGACATCTCCTTCTAAGACTTCTCCTCCAGTGTTCAGACACTGTCTCAAGCGAGGGACGGGGTCTACAGGAACGGCTGTTCTGGATGTAGTGTCACTTACGTACCTCTACGCACAGGTGCGGTGACAGAAACATTGGCTGCTTTTAAAGGATGTGCTGTTCGAGAAAGTTGTGGCTGCTCATTTGTGTGTGTGTTTTTGTGTTTTGCAGAGTCAGTGTGACTTTCAGAGTGGTCTGGCACCGCTGCGTAGCGCTCGTGATGAGAATGACGTCCAGCAGATAGAAAATGAGTGTTTGGGGATGGCGGTGATGGCCATCTCTCATGATTCCATTGAAAAAAAGCTTCCTGTCTGTGAATTTGAGTAAGAGCATTTTATGACACTTTTTTAGTCTTTAAAGTATATCTTTTATGACTCAGACTGTAGCAAGATTTTTTAGTTTATTATATTATATTATTATATTCTTTATATTTCATGTATTTTTTATTTTTTTGGGTGAGTTTTGATTCTCAGGCTGCTGCCAATGAAGAACAATCACACACACACACTTTTAGTTTTTTTTAAAAGTTTTTTTGGAAGTTTTTGTTTTGTGTTTATTTTGTTATGCATTGTTATATGTATGTTTGCATATATATATATATATATATATATATATATATATATATATATATATATATATATATATATATATATAAAATAAATAATGAAATCCCCCCAAAAGATAAATTAAAGAAAAATAAACATTAATAATAATATTTTATTTTAATATAATAAATATTAAATAAAAACAATATATGACAGACAAAATAAACATAAAACAAAAAAATTAAACCGGGCAAGCAAAGGAAAATCTAAAACAAAATAAAAAAAAAACATCAAAAAAAAAAAAAGGAAAAAAAGAAACCCCAATGAAAAAAGTAAAATTTAATTATATTCCCAACAAATGAATAATGAAAACAATTGCATGTGTTAAAGGGATACTCCACCCCAAAATGAAAATTTTGTCATTAATCACTTACCCCCATGTCGTTCCAAACACGTAAAAGCTTCGTTCATCTTCAAAACTCAATTTAAGATATTTTGGATGAAAACTGGGAGGCTTGAGACTGTCCCATAGACTGCCAAATAAATAACAGTATGAAACAGTATGAACAGTAGAAAAGGTATGAAAGTCGTCATCAGAATACTCCATCTGCCATCAGACGTGCAATCTGGGTTATATGAAGCGACGGGAACACTTTTTGTAAGCGAAGAAAACAAAAATAACGACTTTATTCAATAATTCCTTTGTCAACAGTCTCCTCTGTGTCTCTCCATATCACCGTATGCTGTGTATGCTGTTCTGTATCAGTCGTGCCACAAGGATGTGCTGTTTCTACATGTATTTAGCTTTGATTTGAAAGAAAACAGCGCATCCTTGTGGCGAGAAGGATACAGAAGAGCATACGGTGATATGGAGAGACACAGAGGAGACTGTTGACAAAGGAATTGTTGAAAAAAGTCGTTATTTTTGTTTTCTTCGCTTACAAAAAGTGTTCCTGTTGCTTCATATAACCCAGATTGCACGTCTGATGGCAGATGGAGTATTCTGATGACGACTTTCATACCTTTTCTGGACCTTGACACTGTTATTTACTTGGCAGTCAATGGGACAGTCACAGGCCTCCAGGTTTTCATCCGAAATACCTTAAATTGTGTTCTAAAGAAGAACAAAGCTTTTACGGGTTTGGAACGACATGAGGGTAAGTGATTAATGACAACATTTTCATTTTGGGGTGGAGTATCCCTTTAATTCTAAAACCATTAAAAAAATGTAAATAAAAATTTCTTTGACTGCCCTTATTTTGATATACAGTACATGACCATGTAGACACAGTATTGTTTGAAATGTGTATCCTTATGGTGCCGTTGTCACTGAGATGGAGTTTACAGGTGTAAGGTTGAATTTTTGCCTTCAGTCATCTCTGATTTCACCCCATTGTGATCTAAGAAACAAATCCACCAATAATGAGTAATTATATAACTATTAAACTCCATGTAATTTTCACTGTTTCACTTTATATTTGTCAGGTACAAGAATTACATCCCCAAGGTCCTGTACAAATCCATACGTCACAGAAACATTCTCACACGTCTGCGCATCGCCAACGTCTTTAAAGTGTTCCTTGAGGAATTCACCAGGAACACTGTGCAAGGCAACAAGATCAAAACCCATGACTTGAAGGTCAAATATATGTCTACTTTAGAGACTCTAACGAAAAACTTCGGCCAGGAGGTGTTTGAACCCTCCTCCCTCATCATACACGAGAATGAGCAAATGATCACAGACTCCAGCAGTGCTGCTGGTGTTCATTACAAGATCCGGGTGTCTGGCACCTCTGGCATTCATTGGTGTAAAGTTCCCATCGAGGTAAGAAGGCAGAAGTACAAATAATAGCCATAGTACTAGTAGTGCGTGATGAGTTACACTGCTGTTCAAAATGTTTTTCAAAGAAGTTTCTTTGTTCACCATGGCTGCATTTATTTGATAAAAAAATATAGTAATATTATTGCAATATATAAAGTAAGTTTTCTATTTTAATATATATATGTGACCCTGGAGCACAAAACCAGTCAGAAGTAGCACAGGTAAATTTGTAGCAATAGCCAGAGTCAAAATTATCCATTTTTCTTTTATGCCAAAAATCATTAGAATGTTAAGTAAAGATCATGCTCCATGAAGATATTTTGTAAATTTCCTACCATAAATATATTAAAACGTAATTTTTGATTAGTAATATGCATTATGCAAATAACTTCATTTGGACAACTTAAAAGGTGATTTTCTCAATATTTCTATTTTGTTTTTGCACCCTCAGATTCCAGATTTTCAAATAGTTGTATCTCAGCCAAATATTGTTATATCCTATGTATTCAGCTTTCAGATAATGTATAAATCTCATTTTCAAAAAATTGACCATTGTGACTGATTTTGTGGTCCAGGGTCATATATATATGGCAAATCTGAATTTTCAGCATCATTACTCTAGTCTTAAGTGTCACATGATCCTTCAGAAATTATTCTTATATTCTGATTTGCTGCTCAGGAAACATTTCTTATTATTTTAAGCAATGCTAAAAAGTTGTGCTGCTCTGTGTAATGTTAGTGTTGTTGAGATACTTTCATTTAGATCATTTTTACTACTATTTAGAAGTTTTTATTTTCATTTTCATATTATGAATGAATATTTTCATTTTAAATTTGTAATAATTTTGTTAGTTTTTTATGTTTATATAGTTTTTTCACACATTTTTTTATTTCAGTTTTAGTTTAGTTCAAAAATGAGAAATGTTTAAATGTAATTGTTGTAAATGTAAATGTAATTTTTGTATTTTATTTAATTTTTAGTTAACTTTTTTAATTTAATGTTTTTTTTTTTTAACCCTGGTGCTGCTTAATATTAAATATTTTCAATATTAAATTAAATTAATTAATATTTAAATTATAACCTTTGTCAGGATCCTTTGATGAATAGAAAGTTTAAAAAAAATGCATTTATTTTAAATAAAAATTTTCATTACATTGTAAATCACTTTTGATCAGTTGAATGCATCCTTGATGTATAAAATGACTAATCTTTAAAACAAACTTGTCCCCAAACTTCAGAACGGTAGTGTATGTGCTGAAGTTTCACACTTCAGTTTATTTGTTTCTAACTCTACAGGTTTTTAATGTCACATATTTATTTTTTTGGCCAGTTCAGATCCGTGGGCCTATCAGGAGAGACGTAAATCAAAGAGAGACAGTAAGAAACTGAGTAAAGTAGCATCACATGATGCAGAAGAGGACAGATGGACACTCTTTTCAGACTTTAATGAGATAACGCATCTTCTCATCAAATACTCCATGGTTACCATCCACAAACAGGACAACAAAAACATGGTGAGGCTTACCTTGAGATCTGTGATCGGTTTGGCTCATTTAGGGGAAATCAGAACTTTTCTTAAACCCAGTTTTACGTTTGTGTTCTCCTTCAGGAGCTGAAGCTGGCATCCTATGAGGAGGCGCTGTCCTTTGCCAGTCTGGTAGATGGGTACTTTAGGCTCACAGTAGATGCGCATCATTTCCTCTGCAGGGATGTGGCTCCCGTCTCACTGGAAAAGAATCTACGAGAGGGCTGCCATGGTCCAATCAAGTTAGTACATGTACTCATCATGCTTAAATGAACTCATTTTGTTCCAAACCCTGTATGACTTTCTTTCTTTCGTGGAACACAAAAGGAAATGTTTTTATAAATATTATAAAGGCAGTGTTTATGCAACTGTCCCTGCTCTTTTCTATTCAACAATGTCCAGCAGTAAGAATGATTTCTGAATGATCATGTGACATTGAAGACTGGAGTAATGATGCTGAAAAGTCAGCTTTGATCGCAGGAATAAATGACATTTTTCAATGTATTACAATAGAAAACAATTATTTTAAACTGTAATAATATTTCACAGTATTATTGCTTTTACTGTATAAATGCAGCCTTGGTGAGAATAAAAGACTTCTTTCATAAATTGCAAACTTTTCAGTGGTATTGTAATAATAATTAAACTTGAGTTCATCCCTTAATTCATATAACTTTCTGTAGTCCTATTTAATTTGTTTCTGCATGTTTTTCAGCATCTAAAACTGTCTAATATGCAAATGACAGAGAAGAGTGTCTTTGGACAGCTTGTGTAAACGTATCTCTTTTGTACCCCTCAGTAATGAATATGCCATCCATAAACTCAAGCAGGAAGGTTATGAGGAGGGCATGTATCTGCTGCGCTGGAGCACCCACGACTTCGATCATGTTCTCCTGACTGTCATATGCAACGAGGTACTCGCTTTATTATTGTATATGCTGCTTTTGGAAAGAGACCTCAGTAAAAGTTCAGAATGTGAAGCAAACGCAGAATAAACAAACAGACATTATATGTAAATACGTTTGTGTAAAATTAGGATATTGACGTTTTTCTATGTTTCACACAGAGTAAGTAACACAAATCAAAACTGACCTTTTTATTCTAGAGGGATTGTCATGGCAGCATCACCAAAACCTTCAAGAACTTCCAGATTGAGGCGACCGCAGAGGGCTTCCTCCTGACTGGTACAGATATTGTGAAGCCCACTCTGAGAGAGCTGACGGACCACCTGTGTGGCCAGTGTCTCACAACAGACCAAACCAGCTTAAGACTTGAGCGTGGCTGTCCACCCCAACCCAAAGGTACTGGAGCTTCACACCAACAGTGATATTTCAAATATAGATAGCTAGCGGTTTGTAATCAGTGTCTTGTTAATGAAATAATTTAATTTTAGTTTCAAACTGCACTAGATTTTTAGATTTATTCTAAAACTCATGCAGTGGCATGATTATGTACAGTATGTAGGGAACAACAGGATAAAAATGAATCCTGTAGGAACACTAGTATGATCAAATTAATTTGCATGCAAAGTTATGATAGTTAAGATGTTTTATTTGCAATCGGTTGTATACCTAGTGAAAAATAAATATACAAAAATGTATTTGAAATACAATACAAACAATTTTTCATGTTAAGTATATTACAAATATATTTTTTTCATATTAAGTATACTACAGATACATTTACATATTTATGTGCTTAATAAATATACCCGGCAATTGTACTTTTAGTATACTTAACTGGTATACTGAAAGTCTGCTAAATTGGAACAACTAATTTTGTGCTTAATGCATTTTAATTGTGTGCAAGTAGTGCTGAAGTCTAACTAAAGATATACTGAAGTATATTGAATTGTGCAGTAAAAATGTGGTAATATTTGAAGTATTGTTTGTGTACTTTTTTTATATTTTGATTTTATTGAGCAATATTATTCAAAGATCATACAATCCTCATCATTAAAACACATTTTAAGCATAATATTAAGAAATATGCATTGTGTACAAGTAGTACTCTAAGTAAAGTTTATATCAGTACATCTCAAGTAAATATGTTAATAGATTTGAACTATACTTAGTACGAAATAAGTGTATTTTTTGCTAGGGATGTTAGAATATTATTGTACTTAAATCATCCTTATGTTTTAGAAGATGGCAGAAACATGAATAATCTTCCATTTACTGCTTCACAGAGCAATCCAACCTTATCATGGTGACCAGGAAAGATTCAGCATTGCCACACTCTTCCTTAAATAATGCAGTCATCCATAAGATCCTCAGAAATGACATTACCCAGGTTGGACATCTAAAAACTGTTTGCTTATATGCATGATGTGAATAGGTCAAACCAGTTTAATAGAAAACAAGTAAATTTCTCTATAGTAAGAAGTTATTTCCTGGTGCATCCTGCTGGAAGAGCCGACCTAAACAGGGATCTGTGGTAGAGGTCGACCGATATTGGATTTTGCCGATACCGATAGCTAGGTTGGACCACAATGGCCGATACCGATTAATTAACCGATAGTTTTTAAAATGGATACTGAACAAAAACTAAAATAGTGCTTTATTTAAAAAATAAATAAATAACACAGTACTGAATCATACTAGTAGTAGTAATAAAAATTAAAGTAATTGTAATAGTAATAGTAAATGTTGAAATTACCACAAAATCCATTTTATTTTTTCCAAAATTCCGTTTTATTTTTTTCCAAATTCTGTTATTTCCGTTTGAATTTTTCTGGATTCCGTTTTTTTCCCCCGTTTGAATTTTTCTCCACTCCATTTTAAGTTAAAGTTTATTAATTAAAAAGCAAGTCAAGTCAATTACATGTTCAGGGCCCTATGAAATATTTTATTTTTTCTCACCATATTTTTTATTGTTACCAAATTCTGTGTCTAATTGTTTGAATCCATAAAACAACTTTAATTTATTTATTTTTTTCTTAAAGAAGCCTTATGATTTTTTCCCTCTCAAAAATTCAGTGTTGTGTATTCAAATTTTTCTGGTTATCAGCTGAAGGGATGAAACATTAATTTCATTTATATTTTAATTACTGAAAATTAAGCAAACCTTTTTTGGCAAACAAATGGGATTTACTATTAAAATTAAAACATGGAAGAAATGTTGTGTGATTATTCCTTAAAAAATAATGTTTGTTTAATTTTAGTAGTAGTAGTAGCAGGCTATGTACATTCTACTGAAAAATAGACCGGACTTTTATTTTTATTTTGGGTTGCAGTGAATACCTTTACATTTCTGTGTATGTGATATGAGGCTAGTTTTACTCAAATCAAATGGTCAGAGGCTCATGAAAGCTCTCTCAGAGCAGTTCTGGGGATGTTGTTCATGTGTTTACATCCTCATTTAGAGAGACGACAGAAGCTGAAATCACCGTAAGCGTCACACGCGCTTCAGTATAAATGAAACCTCGCATCTGCGCCAATCATTAGAGAACATGCAGGATTCATATTTAAATCAACTTTTTCGGCTTAATAGTAACAGATACTAGTCAATATCATGACTTTTGATTAATTCATTCAAAATTTGACCAATTCCGTGACATTCCACGTTAAACTGTGAATTCTGTTTTTATGACTGGATTCCGTGATTCCGTCCGCGCTTTCCGCATCATGGAAATCACAGGGCACTACAATTATACCAGCACAATGTATACTCTCACACTTTAACTGCTTCTATTCTTGAACACTTAATGATTATCCAATCAAAATAAAAGGGCAGCGCTGAGTCTAGGAGAACTCACCGGTATCACACACTCCGGACGCATCGCATTCAACTTGAGCAGCGGTCTAAAACAGTTTATTTATTCACCAAACGGACACAAGTTTACTTCAAGAGTGAACAATGAGGCAAAGATAAGTTTGAAGTGTTTAAAAAAAGAGCAAACAGAAAGAGCGATCTATATTATAGCGCTATAAATGAAGACAAACGTTTCGATGAAAATGCTCAATATGAAATTCATTATGTATATTAACAACGATTCGGGGCGAATATAATGTTATTTAATGGAAAACTATGTGAATGGCGCTCTGTGGCGTGGCAGGACTTTCTGTCAGCTGCATTTAAATCCGGGGCTGAAGTTACAGCGTGCATCGTCACGTGTCTAAACAAATAGCACGTGCTGTCAGTGATTTCAACCACTAGAGGCCGCTCTCGCACTGTATAATGAAAACAGACCCTTCTCAGACGCTCCAGCAACGGACGCAACCCGGAAAACTATCGGCATGGATTTTTGTCGATAACCCATTGTTCCAGCAATCAACTATCGGTGCCGATTAATCGGCAAAACCGATACATCGGTTGACCTCTAATCTGTGGTTTGGAATGAAGTCATTGGTTTCTAGCTGCTGTTAGCTGATCAAGCAACCATTATGCTGCACTGCTAAAATCTAAGTAGTATTTTATGTCTTGTATCCCAAAAAATAACTGTCAGCAACAGAACATTGACCAGGTTTAACCAGCTTCTGCTTTCACATATTTTTTAAATAGTATTTTTTACGGAAGCATGATTCTACCACAGAATAAAAAAAATAATAAATATGTAATTATGACTTTTTATCTTGCAAATCTCAGATTATATAACACAATGCTGACTTATGAAAAAAAAGAGAGAAAAAGGTGAGAATGTGAGATAAAAACTCAGAATATAATCGCAGTCATGAGGAAAAAAGTAAGAATTCTGAAGAAAAGTTTGAATATTGACATAAACACTCATAATTTTGAGGAAATTATTCCGTGGTGACCTGCGTGATGTGAGCATAGAATTCAGAGAAAAAAAGTTGAAATTGTGAAATATAAACTTTGTATATTTCGTTTATATTTGGCTTTCAAGCCCTAAGAATTCACTTGATTTGAATTTACAAATTCAGAATTTGCGTGCTTTGGTCTGTGTCTCTTGATGACGTACAAACCCCAAACTGAATTCTCTTTCACAAATTCTTGCACTTTAACAGACAAATACACCTGATTTTAAAGCATTGAAGCACAAGGAGACACAAAAATCTACTCCTTGCAGTGTGTTCTGTGCACAAAGCGCACACACAAAGAGCTGCGTCTCGGGCAACGTGCAAGCCTCTTATTTTCTTTCTGCGTCTTTTTCCTCCTGAATGGACAAATACATACAAATGTTTGTCAAATACTCATCTTGGCGAGTATCCTTGAAAACAGTCTGTCACGTCTTAAGTGAACTTAAACAGCTGAGAAAAAAATCGAATGTGTATCATCATATTGGATCCATGCATTTTCTCTTAAAGTGACCGCGCCTATTTTTACCAGCTGCTGCTGGTGTCCTTAATGTTAATCCGAAAAAGAGAGAGAGAGAGAGAGAGAGAGAGAGAGAGAGAATCACTCACTCACTTTAACAATGACTAATCTATATTTCACTGATAAACATAACACCTACAAACCTAAAAGTCTAAAGCATTGTTTAGTTTGTATCTTTGTATCTTTATGTGCTATAACTCGCTTATAACTATATCAGTTGTCTTTAATAGTGTTTGATCTTTATATTTGTTATTTTTTGCCATGGTAACGAAATTGGAATTGAGAATTATAAAACTGAAATGGTGTCATATAACCTTATTTATTAGAATAAAAGATAACAGAGGTCAAAAACAACAATTTTATTAGTTGCCCTAGTCATAAATCTAGACAATTTTAATTAGATTAATGTTTAAAATGAAAGATTCATGTTAAATCTATTACTTGAAAACAATATTTTTTGTTCTATTAAGTGGTTTAAATGATGTTTAGATGTTTTTGCAAAAAAAAACACTAATTAAGAAAATGTCTTGAAGCTGGTTACACCAGGTCCGAGATGGTGAAGCAGCTTAGATCAGTTATTGTGTTACAGTTTAAGTTGGATATTCCAGCAGGGTCATATATAAATAATAATGGAGCCTAGAAATGGAAAGCAATGTATTGAAACTGTTATTTATGAAACAGGAGAAACACCTGGGCCAAGGCACCTGCACAAACATATATTCTGGGAAGCTGAATTTGATAAATGAGGATGATGACGGTCTGTCAGGCCATGAGGTGGTGGATGTGGTTCTGAAGATGCTGGCAGCAGGACACATTTCTGTAAGAGGCACCACATCTATTGATACATACAGTAGGTAGATAACTCTCTACTGGTAATTGCTTTCACAAATCCTGCTCTACTGCTCTTAGGCCTTCCTGGACACAGTCAGTGTAATGCAGCAGATTTCACATAAAAACATGGTTCTGATGTATGGCGTGTGCATGCACAGCATGGACAGTAAGTGTGCCCACTCCACCAGACAAAACAACAACACTTATTTGTATTTGTAAAGTTAAAGAAATAGTTGAGCTTTGACTGCAGATGATCTCATGTCTCTTTGTTGTTCTGTCAGTCATTATGGTGGAGGAGTTTGTTCAGCACGGCCCTCTGGACATGTTCATGAGAAATCATCGCTCTGAACTCACGCCCTCCTGGAAGTTCCAAGTTGCGGAGCAACTTTCCAGCGTCCTCAGTTATTTGGTACAATATTTAAGTTTGAACTTGACTTTGTTTCACCCTTGCTTACATTTTGTGAAATATTTAGATGTGTAAACATCTTAAATATTCATTAAACATAGATATTTAAGAACATGTTTTATTTCTAAATCAGTGTCATCTTAGTATTACAGTATTTAATCATAATAATATTGTGGTATTTAGTATTTTGAATTATTATCGAGAATAATTCTTTTTTGTGTATTTTTTTATTAGCATAATATATATCATATATTTTTGTTTAGCTTTCATTTATTTATGTTTTTTAGTTTTAGCTTACCATGTACTGTAAGGTGTACAAATATTTAGCATCTTAATTTTTTTATTATAATTATTTTTTTAATAACAAAGAAACAATAATGCAAGATTTTTCTTAAAGGTCAGCAAAAATTTTCATAAATTAATCAAAATTAATTTATACATTTTAATTCAGAAGTCAGTTCATCATAGAACAAGTGTTTTCGAATCACTGTCTGTATGAACTGCATTTTAATGTATTTTTCAATTGTTGAATAACAGATTCAGACAAAAGAGATGTTTACTGTAATTATTCATGTTATTTATATATCACAACAATAACATTATCAAGTATCCATTTTCCAGGGGAGAACTTGACATCCTGCTTTACTCAGAAAGTACACATATAATTCAGAACTCTCTAATGGGATGTTTGAGGCAGAAAAATAGGACTCTGTCTTATTTTGTCTCTTTCAGGAGGATAAGAAGCTTGTCCATGGCTATGTCTGTGCTAAAAATGTCCTGTTGAAGCTGGATGGTCTGGAAGGACAAGGTGGCCCTTTCATTAAACTGAGTGATCCTGGACTGTCCATCACTGTGCTCAGCCAAACAGGTAACACATGCTCATTCACACTCATCCAGAGAGCCTCTGTATAGCCTCACACCCTACAAGTGTGCAGTGACTATTTAATAACATCTATTTAACATTTAATCAAATATATTAATAGTAAAATAATTTAACCCCCATAATGCATTGAAAATCTGTCAACTATTTTTGCATTTTGGGTCCATTTGGACCCGAAGAATGGGAATTTTATAAAACATTCATAGCTTATTTTTTTTATTTTTGGAACCAATCAACAACTTCTCATTAACGAGCGAATGTGAAAAAATGTCAGTTTTGAATGTTACCATGTTATTACTGTGTTATTATTGCATTTTTATTAATTAAAAAAAATTTAAATTCTTTGAAATTTCAAATTATACATAAAAAAACTATGATTAAACTGTAGTGAAATTAAAACTATTTCAGTATTCATGATAAATCATTGTATGTTACAATCATAAGAACAGCTGATAATTCTGATGTGATAATAACCAGCATTAACCCTGTTAGAATGAATGTAATGTGAATACATTTCTTTGAATGTAAGAGAATTTTCTAAGAAAACAGCATCAAAACAGAAAATACTACTCTGAAATGTTTCCAGACACAATAAATTCATTTTACTTGCATAAACTTAAACTTTCACTTTCAGATGAAAAAAGTGATCAATTTTACATGCTTCAGTGGTTGTCAGTATGCGTATATATTCATATTTTTCAACAAAGTTTAGTCCCAAAAGTGTGTGAGATATGGGGAACAAGCTAAATATAGTTTACAAAAGCCTTTTGACACTAATATAACTTCATAGATCATATTACAAAAGTATTTTTGACACCTAGTGGTACTCCATACATACCCAGGTCCAAAATGAGCCAAAAGTATAACATGTTACCTAAATGGTTATATCTCTTAAAAAATAATTGTAATAATCTTCCAGGTCAAAACACACCTGAATGCATTATGAGGGTTAAATATTAATTAGTATAATGTATATTGATTTTACTACATGACAGTTTCTGAGAGTCCGTGTAGCACTACTAACGCTCCTGATTGTGCCTGTTCTCAGAGTGTATTGACAGGATCCCCTGGATCGCCCCAGAGTGTGTTAAAAACCCCAAAGCGCTTAGCATTGCAGCAGACAAATGGGGGTTTGGGACCACGCTATGGGAGATCTGCTACAATGGCGAGGTGCCTCTGCGTGAAAAGAAACTCTCAGAGGTGCCTGACTCTTCTAAGATGACTCTACATTTATACTTTTCCAAAGCAGCAGTTGTTTTATTGTTTCGGACTATAACACTTTTTAATCTAACATCTGTGTGTGCATAAACAGAAAGAGCGATTCTACGAGGTGTGCGGTACTCTGGTCACTCCCAGCATCAGTGAACTGGCTGATCTGATCTCACAGTGCATGAACTATGACCCCAAGAAGAGACCGTTCTTCAGAGCCATAGTGAGAGAGCTGGGACGCATCAAAGAGCAGCACGAGAAGGGTATCTGTCACATAATATCACACCATCATCATAAACACTAATAGTCTTTACCTCTTCTTTATGCAATAGATTAAAAAAAAAAAAAGGCATCAATTACGTCAAAAAAGTAAGAAAAAAGAAATAAGGAAAATATTTTGATTTAAAAAATATCATGACAGTTAAGCACATTTACAGCCTTCATTTACAAATCTCATTCTTATTACTCTCACTAAAAATGGTATTATTTAATTGTTAAAACAGTTTAAAGTAACCTTCGTGGTTGTATTTATATACATTACTGAATTTATTATATATATATATAATTTTTTTTATTTTTTTTCAGCGCTTCACCTTATGGAGGCTATTCCTCCACAGGAGACTGATCCTACAGATTTCAAAAGAAGATTTCTCAAGAAAATCCGAAAACTTGGAGAGGTACTGGACTTTTCCAGGTTTATGATTGTCACGTACTGTTACTCTTCCCTAGTCAAATAAAGGCACATGTACATGATTTCTACTGGATTGTATTGGAAAGTACTAGAAGTACTTGGAAAAGTTTTTATAGAACATTTTTCAGAAAACATTTTAGTTCCCAATTAGTGTTTTTCTAGTATTATTTATATAGTATTTATCCATTTTGAAAATGAGCTTTTATTTTTGTATTTTAAGGTTTTATTTTAGTATTTTTTGATGTCCATTTGCATTTTTTTTTTATATTTCTATTTATCTTTAATCTAATAAATATTTTACAGTTCAAATCACTTAGATATTAAGGCATCATTTCATTTTATCTAATATTTATTTTTTTGTTTATTCCATATTTATTTATATTTATGTTAAAATTATTGTTAATTGATTTTTGTTCTAGTTTTATTTAACAATAACAACACTATTGTTCCCTGATTACCAGTAACTCCAGTACAACAAACCAGTTTACGGAAAGTACAGTATATTATAGATTTTATAGAGATTTCAATAGGAATATGGTACAAATTGCATTAGAATTTCGAACTAGTGATTTTAATTGGAAATCTGTACTGAGTTAAAGCAGTCTCACACTTGATTCATTCTCAATGATGTCTCTGCGTTTCCTCTCATCCCTCCTAAATCCCACAATCCCATGTTCTTGATTCATTCTCTGCTTGTATTATTCTTTATCAATCTTGTCCAGGGTAACTTTGGGATGGTGGAACTGTGTCTGTATGATCCTAAGGGAGATCAGACAGGTGAGCTGGTGGCTGTTAAATCTCTGAAAACGGAAAATGAGAGCAGCAACCTGAGGAGAGAGATCAGCACCATCAGAAACCTCTACCATGAAAACATCGTCAAATACAAAGGCATCTGCAATGACGAAGGCAAGTCATGAGCACAGCTATAAACACAAAGTCCCTGTTTACACACAATATTTACATTGCTTTCTAATCTTGATGGTTTTATACCTCAGTTACAAATGAATATATAGCCCTTTTATATGTACTTATGTATTATTGCTTGGGGTCAATGTGTGTCACTCAGGAGGAGCGAACATCAAACTCATTATGGAGTACTTGCCCTCTGGCAGTCTGAAAGAATACCTGCCCCGTAACAAATCCAAGACCGATCAGAAGAGACTGCTGAACTATGCTCTTCAGATATGTCAGGTAACATAGTCAATTCAACAGATAACTATAGATATATAAATAGCTATATAGCTATAGATACAGACAGCTTTACCCGTTTTCACTTATATTCAGATCTTTTTATTTGTTACTTAAGTTTCCAAAATGCTTTTTTCTGACTGCACAACAGAAGCGATCACTATAACTGCCATTTTTTGGTATAAATCAGTATAAATATTGTATTTTTGTCAGGGTATGGAGTACCTGGGATCTCAAAACTACATCCACAGGGATCTGGCAGCGAGAAACATCTTGGTGGAGAATGAATCACTTGTAAAGATCGGGGACTTTGGCCTGACTAAGAGCATCAAAGATGATAAGGAATATTACAAAGTGACCGAAGAACAGGACAGTCCTGTGTACTGGTAAAGCAGCACTCATTCCTGCTTACACTGCTTTATATATTTTAATCATTATGTGAATCACTGTGTAAGCTTTTTGCTTATAAAAGTGTTGAATATTCCTATAAAGGACAAATGATTTATACATCTGGAAAAGCTATTACCTTCTCCCTTTGAATTCAAACACCTACCATGATGAAAATACACAAATTATGCTTTCTGAATATAGTACTTTATTAATTACATTTATAAAGTTTATGTGTGAGTGTGTGTTTGTATGTGTGTGTGTATATATATATATATATATATATATATATATATATATATATATATATATATATATATATATATATATATATATATATATATATATATACACACACATACAAACACACACTCACACATAAACTTTATAAATGTAATGTATATGTATATGTAATGTATATATATATATATATATTATTATTATTATTAATAAATAAATATAAATGTATTTAAACGTTACTACACTGTTCTTATCAAATAAGATGTGAAAAATCTTAAAGGTAATATTTTTGTTTAGCAAGGATGTATTACAGGTCTTTTTTCGACTGCTTTTCTCAACACATTTTCAAAACTTTGCCTCTTTTTTTTCAAAACTTTACACACAAATCAAAGAATTGCACACACAAAATGCAAAGTGCCTCACATCTCTTGTAAAATGAAGCAGTCAAAAACAAAACTTTGCAAAAACCTTTGCTATAATATTAATTCCTTTTAGATTTTTGTGTGTTACATGGAGAATTGTGTGCTGTGTTTTGCAAAAAGTGTTTTAAGAAATTGAAAACTTCATAAAAAGGCTGAGAATTAGTGTATGGTTTTGCAGATTTCATGTGTGGTTCTGGTATTTGAGTGTCAGGTTTCAGAAATTGTGTGACAAGTAAAGATTTTGTGTAAGCAGTTGAAAAAATAAAACTGTAAATTGATCAAAAGTGACACAATTTAAAAATTCTTAAAAAATGTAGCTTTTCTCAGAAATATTAATATTTGTTTTGAGAATTGGTAAGAAATGCTTCTTGGGCATTAAATCAGCATATTAGACTGGTTTCTGAAGGATCATGTGACACTGGGGTTTGTAGTGATGTTTTTGTATTTTTTTTTTTGATTGATAAGGAAATAGAAAAGTTATTTTAAACATTAAAAACTCCTACTGACTCATATTGACTTTTTTCATACTGCAGACAATACCTTATACTAATTGTTTAAAAAAACAAACACGTGTTTAACAAGTGTTTTTATGTCTGCAAGTCCATAGTTTGACTGTATATATGCGCAGATGTCCACTGAAGGTCCAGCTAAACCGCAGTCATGTCATCTGTGCAGGTATGCTCCAGAATGTCTGCTTAATCGGAAGTTCTACAAGGCATCTGATGTTTGGTCATTTGGGGTCACTCTCTATGAAATCATGACGTACTGTGACCGTGACAACAGCCCTCCACAGGTGAGCATTACAAACCAGATATATTGAATACATCAGGTATTATAATCACAGAGACTCGTCGGCTAATTCCTGTTCTTGTATGTTTCTTTGGTAGGTGTTCCTGAAGACGATTGGCCGGTCTCATGGACAGATGACCATGGCCAGGCTGGTAGAAGCTCTTGAGAAAGGCTGGAGGATGCCACGTCCAGATTCGTGCCCTGAAATGGTGAGATATCTCTATTCTCTGACTTTGTATTGTATTATTTTATATTACGGGCAGATTCTTAAATAGACGTGTGTCTGTGGCCGCAGGTGTACACTCAGATGTACAGGTGCTGGAGTCAGGCCCCAGAAAACAGAGTGGACTTCAAGGGCCTGATCAAAGAGTTTGAGTTTCTCCTCACTCGAGAAAACATCTAGCTTCCATTCATCGCATCAGTTACACCTACAGAATTAAGTTTCATTTTGTATTTGTATGTTATTTCCTCATTATACTAAGAAAAGGATGCATGTTACTTTCTCTTTAAATCTTTGGCAGTTAATCATCTACCTCCAAAAACACTCTGTTAATACAGTGTATTCTTTCTAGGTTAACACACCACTCAGCACTTAACAAATATAAAGTACTAAAAAGATTCATTTATAAAATCTGAAGCCGCATCAAATCTAGCGCCAGATTTAATAATAGCTTACACAAATACAAACCGTCTTTTGAAAAACTACTGTCAAGATTTACCAAAGACACGCAGTGAAAAATTATCATGGTCACAGTTATTTTTGTGGCTGACCTTATGCATTTGTAGGAGTTTCCTTTTCAAACGCAAAATTTCAGAGTATTTCAATTAATCATGCAATGTAATTTACTAAGGTTTGCGCCATTATTAAATGCCCAAAAAGCATGTTTTAACCACTGATCTATATATAATGATCTCTATTATAGATCAGCCGTGTTGGGGGTAACCTATTACAAGTAACACAATCAGATTACTATTTTCAAGCAACTTGTAAAGTTTTTAATTTACAAGAAAATATCTGAGTTACTTTTTTCAAATAAGTAACGCAGATACTTTGTTTTCCCATTTTTCCCATGTTGAATTTACATTTACTTCAGCCTTTTACATATACTAAAATTATAACCTTTTATAATAAAAACAAACAAGCAAGCCAAACCCGGATGAGAAAAAGTACTGCAAAAGTAATGTAACGCAATACTTTCCATAAAAAGTAACGCGATATTGTAATGCATTATTTTTAAAAGTAACTTTCCCCAACACGGTAGATCAGTGGTTTTAACCCGTTTTGCACTTGACACAATAGTTTCTAGTTTGCTCTGCTCTTGGTAGACTGTGTTGGTCATGATAGAAATGATCTGGATGCATCTGTGTTCTTCAGTTTGCTTATTTTCAGTAAATCACACACATAACTTTACACTGCTATTAGTGCTTTTATGGGATTGTGATCTCAAGCCAATTTATCCTGATTAGTATATCTGGCACATTACGTATAATCATATATGATTTATTGTATGAAAGATAAAATGGAGAGGTGCCTTAATATCACAGGGGGCATATTTGTTGTATTTACTGGATAATCTATAGCGGCTTTTCCACCAGCAGTTCTAAGATCGGTTTGAGTGAAGCAAACAGAAACATCTCATCATCCTTCATAATACAGTCACTACTTACATTTCATACTGTACTGTATGTAAATACTGTACTTGCATTACCAGGGCAACGACTGATACATCTGTATTACGAACTCTGTGATCAGTGCCACAGTGGAAAACCAAACCGTATCCATATGCGAAACCATAATGGTACAGTTAAGCAATGAGAACCTGACGGTGGAAAGGCGGCTTAAGACATACAAGACAGAGAGATAGATAGATCTATTAAAATGCAAGGTGCATATGTATAGTCATGAATGTCATTTCATTTTTTTTTTTTTTTTAAGTCTTACTGGTTGTTATATACAGTTGATTGTGCTGTAAACTTTTTAATCATCATCATCATCATCAAAAAAAAAAAAAAAACACCACTTGTGATGTCTAAATGTGTGCATGAAGTAGGTCATCTAGTTCTTTGAAAGAAAGGGAGTGAGTCCATTCCAGCAGTTCGTCCATTTCTCGCTCCCAGTGTTCCTGCTCATCTGGACCCAGAGCAGCACCAGGAGTCTGGGGGGTCAGTGGGTCTAGTGGGACACAGAGCAGAAACTGAGGTGAGGTGAGGTGGGATCTCTGAAAGAACACACACAGACTGATCTACAGCAGGAATCACCTGCAGCTTTGTAGAGCCTTCTCATGCGTTCCACCCGCGTGCGTTTCGCTGTGGTGTGTCTCTTCAGAAGCTTCTGAACAGGGCTGCACATAATGACCGTAAAACTTAGAATTACAGTGTTGAGAGTCTTTTACTTGCTGGAGTTTATTGTAAGGGTGTTCCAATATAAAAAAAGTATATATGTACAGGTAAAGCACATTATATCCACTGAATAAAAACATAGATTGATTATATGAGGTGCACAATTTAAAGGTGATACAGTCTATGGAGTGCAATTCTTAAAGAGACATTACAACTAATACTTTCTATTCTACTTTTTTATTCCATTATACTGTATAAGAATCATGCTTTGGTAAATCATAATTATGACAAAAGTCAAAAGGTAAAGTTTAAATATAAAATTATAAAACAAAAGTTTAAAAAGTATGAAGTCATAATGAATAATTATAACAAATTATAATTAATAAATAATACTTGTGAACAAAAAATCATAATTGTGACAAAATTAGATTTCTTTTAATGAATTTTCATCTTTTTTCATTTTCAGTAAAACATTTAATGACTGTTATCATGACTGTTAAAAATTATGTCAATTATGAATTAACAAATACAAATTATGACTTATTTTTCAACTTTTTAGTTCATAATTATGACTATTTCATCTACAGTTGAAATACAATTGGAGAACCTTAAACAGGAGTCCATAGCAAAGGGAATAAAATGTTTTTATGAGTGCCCCTTTATTTCAGAAATGTAAACTATATTTAATTTAAACTAAATTTTTTATTATTTTTTTAACTGAGCTTGTATGTAATGAGTAGAAATGGGTTACACCAACTGACATGTTGTGCTGTGCTTGAACAAGATGATCTGTCTTATTGCCATTTGACCAGACTGCACATCTGTCTCTACAGTTGATGAATTCATCTGAATCTAAAACGAGAAATATCAATTCATTTTGGCACTGCAGACCATCTCCACATCACACTCTAAAAGTATTATTAAAGTTGATATATGTAAGATGTTCTCAAATATAAATGAAAAATTTGCAAATATAGCACTAACAGTAGATTTGATGATACTCTCTTTTTATGTACAGTATTCCACTTTATCACTTTAAATACAGTCATATCAAATCACTTACATTCGTTTACCATCAGAAGTTCTGGGTTAGTGGTGGCAATTTTCCTCCATATGCTGACATACCCCTCAAAGGCAATTCTACACATTTGTCTTGTAAAGAAGAGGAGCTGGTTTGTTTACAAAGCCTATATTTTTATGATATCTATTACAAAACTTGACAGTAAAATAGTAAAAGAGTGAAGATTAGTGTTCTTGCCTCTCCCTTGACTTCAGCCCCACACCTTCAGCACCTGTATTTCAACAGGTAAAAAATAAATAAACAGTAAGTATTATCACAATACAATTTTGTAAATGTTATTTAGCTGCAATGATGTGAAAGGCAGAGTTGGCGGGTTATTCTTACCCTTCAGCTCCGGGCTGTTCTTCATGACTTGTGTTGATGGAGAGCAAGACAGCAGGTCATAAGCTTCCATTGATACTGATTTCTTAAGCAGTTGCCAAGTGAACTATTTAAAATAAGAGTGAATTAGGCCACTATATCACAATATACGTGGCCTGTAACCTGTTGAGAAGTGAGGGAAAGTTTTGCTGATCATGGAGGAGGTTTGTCTGATTACGAGATTGTGTGATTTTATTTTTTTTTTTAAATCCAGTAATTAATA
Organism: Cyprinus carpio; assembly: GCF_018340385.1. Taxonomy (NCBI): domain Eukaryota; kingdom Metazoa; phylum Chordata; class Actinopteri; order Cypriniformes; family Cyprinidae; genus Cyprinus; species Cyprinus carpio. Next base: position 575,792 of record NC_056598.1, on the reverse strand, counting down.
CAAATAGTAATTATATTAAATTAGTAAGTACGTATTTTTTTTATATATAAGTTTAGACTTTTGCTAGTACTGCAAAAATCAGGGTTTCTTTTTATTGGAAGCTTCAGGAGAGACCTGGGTAATAATATCCCGGATGCATCTTTTGGGTTAATGTTACATTATTTGTGGCTGGTATTTCCATTTAAAGGTACATTTTGCAGTACAACTACACATTTTGTTGGGTGGGGGGATGTACAAGCTATTAGCCCAATGCCTATTATCAGTAACGTTATATACAAATATGTAACTCTCTCTCTCCGAGATCATATTTATTCATAATTTGCTGCATAGAGAACCATGCAATACCATTTAAACAGACATATAATTCATTTAGTATCAAATTTATATAGCAATATCAAGGCAAGGTCTAACTGAAGCAAGTTTACCCAACTATTTTTAAGGACTTAACATCAAAACCCATAATTAATAAATCATATTCACTCAATTAGTGCTGGAATAGCGCATTTCACTGCTTTATATAATCAGTAGTTACCTGTCATTCACAGCTGCGTCTCATTTAACAATTACTTCAGACAGAATATTACACTACCACTTCAGATCAGAGCTTGTTTGTGAGTGCATGTCGTTGTTGGGCAGCGCCTTCACAAATACAACTTTCGTCAGTGGTTGGCTCATGAATATTAAATACGGCATGGGCACGTTGCTCGGTAACCTTCCTGGAGCGTCAAGTGACGTAATTAATATTCATAAGCCAAGCAAAGGTGAGCGTGAAGGATTCGAGAACGTCTGCACACTTTCTGTCTCTTTGATGGTGCAGTTACACTTTTTGCTTATAGCAATGTTTATTTAAAAAACTGAAATGTAAATATGACATTTAATATAATCATGTAATAACAGTAGGGCCTCTTCGCCCGGTTCTCTCATGTATCTGTGAAAGCTGCAGGGCAATGCTGACGAGCTCCGCAAGCGCCACCTGTGACAGAAAAACAAAACAACTACTTATTATTCCATTTTTATTTTTGCTCGTTTTAAAATGTATGCGATAAGTCTTAGGCTACTCATTGAACAGTGCTGGGTAGTCGTTACTGATTCTAAATGTACATGACAAAAATTGTAACGTTAGTAACGTAATACACTACATTACACATTTACAGTCTATGATTTTAAGCAGGCCTAACCAAAGCCCCTTTAAGGGTATTCTATAGTCTTTTTTTTCTCTAACATAATCAGACTACTTTTTGATTACTTGCATATTACTTTTGACCTAACCTGTTTATCATATTGATTTAATTAGCATGATCTTGACATAAAAATGCAAAGAGAAAGAAAATTAATTGCACTTCTTGTAATTAACAACATGAAGTACATTAAACATTGCATTAAGATTTCCCAAACTGCTGTTCGTTAAGGAACTGCAGGGGGTTTGTGAGCTTTATATATAACTAATTGATTAACAATGTAAATATAAGTAACAACAATCAAAATAAGACACTTCGCCTAAAGTTTTTTTCAACTGCTTACATTTTCAAAACTTTGCCTTTTTTTTCTCCAAAAATCCAAAAATTGTAAAATGAAGCTCTACATTCACAATATCACAAATACATCTCAAAAGCAAACATTTGCAAACACCTTTGCCATAATATTAATTCCTGTTAGATTGTTGTGTGTTACATAGAGAATTTTGTGTTGTGTTTTGCAAAATGTGTTTAATGAAATTGAATTAGTGTATGGTTTTGCAGATTTGGCGTATGGGTCTGATGTTTGAGTGTCAGGTTTTGGAAAATGTGTGACAAGCAAAAATTTTGTGTGTAAGCAGTTTTATTAAATATTTTATTTGTTTACCTGCATGTCATCATGTTACCATTAACTAACGTTAGAGAACCATGAACATGCACACGTGTTACTTAATTACTAACTTACCTTAAAATCTCTGGGGTACTTCAAGTAAATTTATTTGGTGAAAGAGATATGGCTGACAAAAATAATTTGGCAATACGAAATACTGTAAATATGTGCATTTTAATGTGTTTGAAAGACAAAAGCCTTCTAAGACATAGTAAAACATGGTTGAATAACCCAATGAATTATAATTCAAATAAAAAGTCATGTGTTAATCAGTAGTGGATGCAGTGTTGAAATGTTGGGAAAACACTTATAAAGGAAAAGTAATTGTAGTCTTATTATGAGTATTAATATAATCTAATTACAAGTACCTCCTTTTTGGAATCAGTTACTACCCAGCACTGCATATGAAACATCAAATTTTAGAAGTTTAAGTTCCCTATAAAAAAAAAGTCATAATTTACCTGTGGGTCCTGAAAAATCTTGTTAATATCTTTCTCATAACTGTCGATATACAGACGAACTGTGGCTCCGAAACTATCGCTCCCACTGAGACGAAAGATTATGCGAGAACCTCCTTTAAAAACGACCCGCAAACCCTACAGGGAATGTTTACATGTTAATAACAGTATCCCTCTGACATATGCCTGCTTTTCTGCTGATCTTTTCATACTGACTCGACAAAGAGGATCCACCATATTACCTGGTTTCTTGAAAGGGTTCCATCCACAGGGTCACTGTACTCAAAATTGTCTGCCGCCTCCACTTGGTATTTCTTTCCCCCCACAGTAAACACTTGCCCAATGAATGCCCTGTCTGAAATGATCAGCTCCAGATCCAGCATCATCTCCACAGCCGCATCTAAATCCACTTCCTCATAGTCAAATCTGTCAAGAATAAACCGTCAATCTATAATCAAATGTCTGACTAGAGTCTAGACTGGTTGTAGAAGGCATCTTTTGCTGATAGTGCACCTGGTGTAGTAGTTCCTCCCGTAGGTTCTCCAGTGGTCTGCCATGATGTCTTCTACACTTTGCCTCCTCACTGCTAGGATGGACAGCCATGCTAGCACTGCCCAGAGCCCATCCTTCTCTCGAATATAATCAGAACCTATGGAGAGAAGAGGAGTTTCTTTAACTGTGGCCATGTTCCAAGGATTAAAAATAATAAGAAATATTTTGTTGTCACACTGGATGCTCAAAATGCAGTTTATGTATAGAATTTAGTAGGGTTTTTTTACAGTCTGTGTGTGGTACATTCATTACCTGTGCCAAAACTTTCCTCCCCACACAGCGAGAGACGACCTGCGTCCATTAAGCTCCCAAAATACCTCCATCCGGTTGGGGTCTCATACTACCTCCATCCGGTTGGGGTCTCATACAGCTGGATCTTGGTGGCTCTGGCCACCCTGGATAAAACAGCAGAGTGAGTGGAGATGCTGCTGGTCCTGTTAAGTGCACATCTACATTTAGGAGTAATATTCACATGTCCAGAGCGACTGGTGGGCATACTCCTAGCAAAGCCTCTTACTCCTGCGTGCTGGAAGTAAGGAATGCAGAAGATGTTCGCAGCGATGACGGCAACTGAGTCGGAGGGGTTTACGAAGAAGCCTTGCTTCCCGAGGATCATATTACAGTCCTAGAGAGAGAGAGAGAGAGAGAGAGAGAGAGCGAGAGAGGCCAGGGTCAAGAAAATGTTATGCTGACTGTCACTTGAGCCCGTCTGCACATCAACAACATTGATCTCAGTGTCTCAACACCTACACCGTCACCATCAAAAGCAGCTCCGAAGTCATACTGTCCGCTCTTCATCGTCTCAACAAGGTCAGTGGCATAGGTCAAGTCGGGGTCTGGGTGGTCACCTCCAAAGTCCTCCCGAGGTACACAGTTGATGGCTGAATTTGCAGGGGAGCCCAGCTCCTCACACAGGATCTTCTTTACATACAGCCCAGTCACTGCAGAACCAATGGAGGTTTAAAGAGTCAGTGCTTTTAAAGGTGCAGTATGTAATATTGAAATGGTTACTGAAGTCCAAATTCAAAATATTGGAGAAAGATTTTTCTCTCACTCCCTCCTCCTGCTGTAAGACTTGCTGCTCATATGGGTTGCCAGATTGAGGACATGCAACAGTAACAAGAGTAACTGACAATGGAAGGTAACAGGCCTTGTTGAGCTGATTTATTTGCATTTCAATATGCCTCTGGTCATAGAGCTTTTTAGATGAATGCCAAGGCTTTTTAGGTTGGGCAGAATCTATGAAGACTTTGTAAATCAGATGTAAATGACATTTTAACTACACTGTAAAAATATAAAACTATACTAAATTACATTAAAACTATACTATACTAAAACATTAAAGTTTATATTTTTAAATGAACCAAATTTCTCCATAATTTGTCCAACATTACTTCATAATTACATATAATATTTAAATATTTAATTTAAAATATAGTAATATTTAATATAGTATATAATACTATATTAAATATATTTAAATACATGACATACAAGTTTAAAATTATATTTTAGTTTACCATAAACTAAAGATTTAGTTTCGTACTTATGCAAAGTTAACCCTGTGCAAAATTATATCCATTTGTAAAAGATCTAAAACTTCTGTCATCATTTATTCATCCTCATTACAAACCTATACAACAGAAAAGAATATAAGAGTGTTGAAGTGAAAACATAATTGGACCCCAATTTTCATTTCAGTTAAAGTTCAAAATATATATATAGAGAGAGATTTTTCAAAACATCTAAATGAAGATAAGTAAATGATGACAGAATTGTTATTTCTGGATGAACTATACCTTTAACTGTCATGAATCCTGTCCATGAACTTTTGTCTGCTTACCAGCAGAGGTCGCCCTCTCATTATATTGACTCTCACGCCACACAGACTGTTACACATCACCCTGGACTACATTTCCCATGCTCCATGACACTAATCACAAGCTCACCTGAAATCAATCACACACAGCTGCTACCAATAACACACACTGTATAAATCAGTTTCACACCACCATTCAACACTGAGTGTGGTTTAGTGTATATCACTGTTTAGCTGATAGCTACCTCATGGAGCCTGCTTTAGTTTTCCTAGCCTTATCTGATTCTCGTCTTGTCTGTTTTCTCATGTTCTGATCATTGCCTGTGTATCCCGGATTACCCCTCTCATCTTGCCCTGTTCAGACACTGTTTGCCCCTGCCTGGACCCTTTGCCTTGTACCTGGATTATCCCTCTAGTCTCGTCCAGTTGGATTACGTTCACCATTGACTGACCCTCGCTTGTTTACCGGACTGCTCTTGCCTTGTCTTCTACATACCAGTTTGCCATTGTCTGACCCATGCCTGTTTCTGACCATGTCTTCTAAATAAAGCTTGCAAATGGATCCTCACGTCTCATTCGTCCCGTAACATTAACAACCATGCAAAGCATGTAAACCTAACTCTTTTGTATTAATGCAAGCATACTAATAACTGCTTGCAAAGAACTGGTTACATGAAGCAAACTCTACCCACAGCACAGAAGTTAATCCACCTTGTCTACTTTACAGCTTAAATAACATGCATGAATGCAGAACATTTCCTTTAATTTCAAGGGGCTCATCAATGTGGGATGGTGTTACTCCTTGAAAGTGGAGAGCTGTGCTGGGTTTTAGTGTTATGTCAGATGGCTCGTTTTTACATTCAGATCACTGCACATCAGATCAGGAAACTCAATCTCTCACAGAAGTGGGCAGCAATGCAAGCCTAAACTCATCTCTATCCAACTGGCACACATGGAAGCATCTTAGTCCATTAAGTACATGCAGCTGCTACTCTAAAAGCTCTTTTCAAAATGTGGGAAATGGTCTTGATGAAGCGTTGGCTATGGTGGTAACTCATTAGCTATTTCAGTCTGCTTCTACATCAGTGGAAAGAAATATGGTTCCTCACCTCCATGCATGGCATCTAAACGGATTTGTATGTGGTTGTCTCCTGACAGAAGCTCCTTTAGAACAGCGAAATCGAAGATGTTCCTCAGTGAGTTGGCATAGGATTCGACTGGATCCACAATTTCCACTGCCATGACAGAATATTGACAGGACATGCATCCATTCTGTTCATATCACTTAAAAAGATGCCATTCTTTGAATCAACAGCTCAGAAGTTGCACATGTTGTCACCTGTAAAAGGTTTAAATTTGTTCTCCAGGTCGAAGGACTGCTTGCCGATAGTCCCCAGATCGACTCTGAGTTCAGGACAGATGGCAAACTCCTCAATGGTTCTACTCAACTGGAAGATTTTATTCGTGACAGCCTCCGGTGCTGGACCTGTATGGCGGAATTATCAAGAACTCAAACAAAACAGTTCATTAAAGTATATGTTGCAAGACTGGGTCTACTTTATGTGATTTGATCTGTGAAGAAGGTTCAAATTTCACCCCATATATATATTATATATATATATATATATATATATATATATATATATATATATATATTTATATATATATATATATTATTATAGTAAAACCAAATATTGGGCATTTATTTTTAATTGTGTGAATTGTTTTTAAACACACGCACACACATACACACAATTAAAAAATTTAAAATACAATAAAAAAACTGTAATATTGTGTTAAAAATTATTACAATTTAACAATAACTATTTTTTAATTTAATGATGTTAAAGCTGAATTTTCAGCATCATTACTCCAGTCTTCAGTGTCACATGATCCTTCAGAAATCATTCTAATATACTGATTTGGTGCTTAAGAAACATTCCTTATTTTTATCAATTGTGAAAACAACTGGGATGTTTTTGTAGAAATCTTGACTTTTTTCAGGATTTTAGGAAGTTCAAAACAACAACATTTATTTGAAATAGAATTTTCAGTAACATTACGAATGTCTTTACTTTTACTTTTGATCAATTTAATGCATTCTTGCTGATTAAAAGTTTCTTTAAAAAAATTTAATAAAAAAAAACTTACTGACTCAAAAAACTTAAAGATCAATGTGGGCTTTTCAATGACTTTTGGTTAAAATTAAATGAATTTAATTAAATGTACTGCATTACAGTATGGGAATCTAATGAAAATCAACACAGAATATTGAGATATACAAATTAACTCTAATGTAAAATGTCATATGAATAGTATAATAGAATAGTAATTTGAGTGGAATCATGCTAAACTGCCACAAAAACAAAGTCACTAGGAAATAATGCTTAATGATCATAACTTTAGCCTCATTTTAGGTAGATACCTTATTTCTGTCATTGGTTTTTGGGTGAAATATGACATCTTTCCTTCATCTTCATAATCACATGTGAGCCATTTTACCTCCACTGGCAGTGTTGAATTTGATGCTGAAGTCTCCTTCAGGTCCTCCAGGGTTGTGACTGGCTGTGAGAATAATGCCACCGATAGCTTTGATCTTCCTGATCACACACGACACAGCCGGTGTCGACATGATGCCATTCTGACCGATCACAACACGACCCACCTGAGAAATTCACCAGCCCATGTTAAATATTACACCACCTGTAACTGGGAAATAATGTATAGATTTTTCTTCATAACTTTGCAACTACAGTACATGTCAACTAGCAGTCATTAGCGTATTAGTAGACTGCCTGTTTAAAACCTGATAACACTTTATTTTGATGAGCCCCCAACAGACATTCTACTAACTATATAAGTACATGTCAATTTATTTTACTAACCCTAGCCTAACAGTCTACTAATACACTAATGAGAGTTGCTTATAGACGTTGGAAATTAATGGTAGTTAGCTGACATAAAGTTGCAAAGTTGCTCATAGTTAGTAGAATCTATAAAGTGGACTATTAAAATAAATTTCAGCTGAAGATTAAAGAATGTTATAATTAAAACACAAGGTATATCTAGACTTTCAGTTGGAAATAACACCCGAATGGAGGCCAAAGCTGAGCACAACTCAAGTATCTGCTCTAAAAAAATTGCACTTCATTCATGTTCTTTCCGCCTGTGCCAGATCTAATTGGCAAAATTAGAAATCTATTAAAGACCATGTCACCATTTGCTTGTAATGTGCCCTAAATATGTACCTAACAATTGTGTCAAGAATAAATATCTTTTGCGTCAAATTTAGAACTGGATAGTGGTGAGCAACAAACTAGCTCCATTAAAGCTTCTTCTCTATTTCTTGCCCTCAAAATATAGGAATATAAAGTACAATTTAGCACAAAAGACACAGTACATTTGAATGACAGGTGTCTATGTGAGATTCAGAAGCATATACAGTGTAAAAAATGATTTTCAAAGATTATTGGAGTTTGTTTTAAATGGGAATATACTGTATACTCATACTATTTTATTTGTTCTGCTTCAAAATTTCAAAGTTCATTCAATGTGTTACTTGCCAATTCAAATTATTTGTGAAATGTAATCATTTCTGAGTGAAAACTGTTTCTACCCTGAATTTGTTCAGTGTAGGGTTCCTCATAAGGAAACATAGTGTAAGAATCGCAACTGACCCCATTAGCGGCAGCCATCTGCACTATGGCCTGAATGGCAGTCGAACTGAAGTAGCGTCCATCTCCACCCACCACCATAGTGGAGCCCTGCCTGTCCCGCAGGTCGATGGAGGAGAAGATGCATTGAATGAAGTTGTGCAGGTAGTTCTTTTCAGACTGGAAAACATGGGTCTTCTTCCTCAGGCCGTTGGTTCCAGGCCTCTGGTCAGGGTGCGGAGAAGTAGGCAAAGTCAGAACTTGCAAGGGACTATCATTCATTGCTCCAGACCGTTGAGGAAGAATGAAGGAGAAGCTGTTAGCTCCTCTCAGACGAGAGAGAGAGAGAGTGACTGGGACGGGAGAAGAAGGAGGAAAAGCCTTGTGCCCTTATGGCATTCCCCAGAGTTGGATTGAGGCCGTTAACGGGATAAAAATAAACTTGGTAACTGAAGACAGCTTTTCACACATGTGCATGGAGATCACTGTCAGACAAGCTCGCCTCCAGAGGCCTGTTGAGGCAGATGCATAAAATGACCAGTGAGGCCTCATTCATGTGCGGCATTTACTCAGCATTTACTCAGCAGCTAAATAGAGCGGATGCTGAGTGAATAAACCTGGGATGACCTGCCTGGAAACGCTACATGAGTTGTTCTGACATATGCTAAATCTCCCAGGATCATCATTCAAGATCCATGGCTAATGAAAAACATGCCATGTAGCTTGATAACAGGGTGGCACTTGAGAGGGGTTTGGGTTTTGATTGTAGCACCTCTACAATCCTAAAGGATGAAATTTCTGTGCTGATGTGTTGATTGTAACAGGTGCTTTAGCTGGCTCCAGAATGAACCGAATAAAAAAAGACCTAGGGAAGTTTTTACTATAACAAGACCAGGTCAGTTGGGAAAATAAAGGAAGACATTTCAGACACAAAAAAAGGCTCACACCGTGGATTGTCTGTTTTTACAGTGATAATGTATTTGCTCTTAGTAGATAGCTAGTACGGAGAATTGCTAAAGCCAATGCATCCACAGACAAGCTGCTATGAGCATGCAAGACATGCTGCTGCTACACAAATGCCAAATTTTACCAAATTTACCCATAGTAAATCTAGACAGGTGGAGCTGGGGGAGGTAGCGTGCTGAAAGATTTGATTACAACAAACACTGAACCAAACTATTTAAAGGATGAGCTACAAGCCAATCAGCTTATGCCATGTAGTGATGATGTGATTCCTAGCAGGACCTATCAGAAGCACCATCTAGAGTTTCATGACTGAACTAGATTTGTGTCCCCATTTTTATTACTGATTAACAGGATACTGAAGTTAGTCACATTTTATTGATTTCTTCTAAATATCAGCCAACCACACATTTTGATGTGTTATATAAAATAAATCTCTAACACTTTAGTTTAGGGACAAATTAGCCTATTAGCACACTAGTATATTGGCTGTTTATTAGTACTTATAAAGCACATATTAATGTCTTATTCCGCACGACCATATTTTAGATCTCTTAACCCCATTCCTAAACTTAACAACTACCTTAAGTATTAATAAGCAGCAGATTATGAGTTTATTGAGGCAAAAGTAATCTCTAATTGGTAGTTATTAGTGGTTTCCAAACTAAAGTGTGACCAGTGAATCCAATTCTGTCTTTTTTATGGAAATAAAATATACTTTAACTTTATTAGTGTCTGTCCTAATCCCAATTTTTATATGCAGTTTCTGTCTCTACATTATCTGTTTAGCTGTTAGGCAGTCTGGAAAGAAAAGACCTTCTTCTTAGTGCTCGGCAGGTTTTATGATTGTGACTCCATCTTTTAGCATTGCTGCCTTTGGTTAAAGTTGCAGTAAATACAGCTCTTTGGATGTTGGCTTTGTGTAGTTATTTTTGTGGAAACAAGGTGAATATTCAGGTTGCTGTCCCTTTAGCTGCAGAATTTCTGTGTTGTTTGGACACAATTCTTCTTAATGTTTAGCATTCTTATCATTCAGCTTTGTTTTTCACCCACTATTCTTCTTCTCTAATGAAATCTTGCTATGCATTGTGTATAGTAAAAATCGTAAAGTCTGTTGTTCTTTAAACACCGAACAATTGGGCAGAAACTCCTGATAAACGGGTACTTTTGGGTGTCTGACAAGTCACCCATTTCACCGAGTGCTTGCACTAAACAACACTGCTGAACATAACTTATATACAAGCTAGAGAATATACACAACAAAAGATTACATACTGTATGTTTGGTCACATGGTTGAAACAGAACTAGGTTTTTATTATAATCATAAATATTCATTGTATTTACACATATTAGCTCTGTTATAGGATACAATAATAAAGATAAATTTACAGAAGAAAAAAAAAAACTTTTGTTCTTGGCACATGCACAGCTCTCCGTGGTGTGTGTATGACAATTACAGCCTTAATACATGAGGAAAAGGAAAGCCTCAGGAAAATAAGATTTCCCTCATTGTAGTCTTTTTAAATGATAAAAACAATCATTTAACATTTTGTAAATATTTCTGTTGCCCAAATGTCACCAATTTGCATGCAGAGTTAACACAGCTCTACTTTATGTACTGTTTTACTAAACTTCAATTGAAATTAACTGCAATTATAGGCAGTGCTCAACAGAGGGCGATGCTGCATATGAACATAGTTGCTCTCTCTCTCTCTCGCTCTCGCTCTCTTTTACTATATATGTTCCAATTCCTCTGATTTTATAGCTTTTTTTTTTTTTTTTACCATTTATTACTTGTTAGAAATTCAGCAAATTATAAGCCATCTGATAATTTTAAATACATGTTTAAATGAAATAGAATTTATAATTTAATGTTAACAAAATAATGAAAATACAGTATATATATACTGTATATGTGTGTGTGTTGGAAGTAGTGCCAAAATAACAAATAACAAAAGCTGTACAACTGTGCACATGACATCTTGAGGTCAGTGTGACTCATTTAAACACATGGCTGAAAGTGGCTCTCAGAAGGTTAAATGTGAGGTTTCCTGGTTGGGCTCATAACAATGTAATTAAGATGACTGGTGGAGAAACTGAATCACGTGGAGCTCACTGGACTAATCACAATGTAAATGTCTCATTTTTACTTTTTTTACTGCATCATATTGATAGGTTCATACTCAATGGGAACTTTTTCATGTCCATTAAACGGTTACTTTGTAAAAACCAAGATGCAATTGCTCAGCATGAATGCAATCATATGTGCTTCTGCTCATGCTGTTGATATTAAGGGGTTTGTGGCTTTGTGAGATGACGAATGGAGATTTTTGAGGCCTTGAAGCTGGTGGTTCCCCTGCCAGGTTTCCAGTGGGTTCCCTTTTTACGAGGTCTGCTCTGAATACACTTGCCATTCAGGTTAATGTCGCCGCAAAAACTAAACCACCACCCACCTAAAGGAAACAGCAGCAGTCGCAGAGAGAAAACTAATTTAGTTTGCAATTTCCAAGCACACTATTATTCAAAAGTACTGGAATTACCTTAAAAATAGGTATTTACAACAAAGTCGCTACTTGATGTATTAGTTTTGCACAAAAACACTCTGCTTAGGTCTGCTTAGGATCCCATGTACCTGTGTAGTCTTGGGCACAGTTTGGATCATCATTGTTTCCATCATTGTGGTCTTTAGTGGAGAACCTGTAGCCAATGTGTTCATCCAGAGCAGAGCTGGATTCACCGGTCTGCAGCTTCAGATGGATGGTGTAGTTGAAGGCGCCGTCCTCCAGGATATACTGATAAAGCATGAAATGTTTCTCCTTCCTCCAGTCCTCAATCTGGACATGCAGGAGCGAGTGTCCCTGATGGGCAACAGCATAGATCTTCTTTAGCCCCAGCCAGAACTCACCTACAAAACACAGACATCTGAGACATCCAGCTCTCTGTATAATAGTACTATAAATCACTTAATATTACATTGGAGTTCTATGGCAGTCCAATATCATAATGTACAGGTGTATGGTATAATATAATTAACAGTAGTTCAGATAATTTGATAAACATCACTTTTTAGTAGACTCTAATAATGTTTTTTCAAAAAAAGCAAAAAAAAAGGCTATTGTAAACCTTAGATTTTTTCTTTCTTTTTTAAGAAAATTTTTTTACAAATCTTTTTTTATTTTTATATTTTATATTTTTTATATTATAGTTTTTTTTTTTTTTTTTACCATTAGTTTCACTAGTTAAATGCTTGTTTAGCTTATTTTCACTGACCTTCAAAAGTATGATTGTTTTTTGTTTTGTTTTTTACCACTAGTTAAGGGTAAATGCTTGTTTATCTTATTTTCACTGACTTTCAAACATTTATTTTACATTTAAATTTTTTAAGTAACATATTTTAGAATATTTAATATTAATTGCAGGGAACACAGAAGAAATTCCAAATAGCCTACTCTGACACAAGGCTGTAACCACATGCGTGACCAGATACTATATTCTCATGAGAACATATTGGGACAAGGAAGGCAACATTATAAAAAAGGAATTGGACATACTATGAAATTATGTAGTAAAAAGATACTAAAAGTAGGGTGTTAAGATTCAGACCTCTCAACACCAATCACAGAGCGCTCCATTGTGCTCCACTCTATAATCACAGACTAAACACATTCAGTTTATGAGCACAACAATCTTGATTTAACTCACTGCTGAAGTCCCCAAATCCGTCCTCATACTTCTCCCAGGACTGGTCGAAGTCCACAGAGCCATCATGTCTGTGCTGGATGACAGTGAACACTCCCTCTGTGGATGACAGAGGACAAAATCACAAAGAGACTGTCATCTTAAAGTTTAATGAGAATCTCTTTTCTGAGGAAGGATGTCGCCTCTGGCTGTTTTCAGAAATCAGAGATCTGAGAAAGAAAATGCCTTATCCTTACCCTCAGTGAACTCACATTTCACAAGAAACGGTTGTGACTCGTGAGGTTTAATGGCATACAGGCCGCTGGATTTCTGTCCTCGGCTGAAGACATCACCACAGTCTTTTGGAAGATCTAAAACACAACCTGATATGTGGGTCTACAATTGAACAGATGCAATAAAATTTTTTAAAGCAAACCATTCCTGCCTCCCATACCGCTTGAGAAGCTCCCATCAGATGTGAAGTATGGTAGATATCCTGAGAGGCTGTTGCTTTGGTGATTCCTGTCCGAATTTTCATCCGTTTCCTGGATATGTGCAGAGTTGAACTAGGTGGAAATTGAAAACTTAGAAACACCCAAACTCAAAATGACAAAATGAAGAAAATTCATAAGGAGGTTTCCAAATCCCATACAGTATCTGGCTCAGGTTCCTCTTTCTAAGCAGGTCTGCGGGGTATTTTAGTCTATTTTAATTTCTGCTGGGTGCAAAGTCCCATCACTTAACCAAGTAATACCAAGCTTACCAACAATCCAGGTGATTTAAAATATCTTTTTCTGTCATGATAAATCTTTGAGAGTTTAGCATTGTAATATAGAACATGGCAATGTTAATGTGTTTGGTCTTGGCGGAATGAATCTGCTCTATATGCTGCTGTGGCAGAACAAGTACAAAGACTTGGTAATGCCGACACATCCACAGACATGCTGCTGTGAGCAGTTAAGAAATACTGCTGCTGCACATATATGTAACAACCACCATATAGCACACACGAATCACCCCATAGCAGGTCCATACAGGTGGAGCTGGGAGAGGTGGAGGGTTTCTAACGCATGCTGCAGCTGCTACAGCAAGCACTGGCAGAGTATTTGAATGTTGAGAAGCGAGCTCATTGGCTGCTGATGTGAAAGAAGCCAATCACCTGTGCCATGTGATAATGATGTCATTATGTCAGATTGAGTTTGACTTGTCTGACTTCGCCATCTAGAGATTAATGCTGGTATCTTAATACTGTACTTTATTTTCCAGGCCCTTGATTTTGGTCCTTTGGTTGTTGAGCTGCTCGGTCTGTTCCTTCACAGCCTTCAGCAGATCAGTGATGCTCTTTTCTTGGGCCAGGATTATCTCCTAATAGACAACAACAACAAAACCAGAGCACGGCATAGACAATTAGAGATCACATCTGCTAGAGTCCCAGATGTTTTCCCTGCTGTCTTGGGGTCTTTTGTCAAACATAACTGTGAACCTGACATAGAGTTATATGCCATTCATAACTGAAATGAGAATTCAATTTGGACTGAGATGGCAAACAGGGCATTGCAAATCAAATTTAAAACAAGTAGGATTAAAATGGAAATTAAAAAAAGAAAATTGAATTTGGAAATTAAATCAAACAAAGAGATGGGATTAAAATGGAAAATTAAAATGAGGAAATTATATTAGGAATTTTATTAAATTAAACAAGGTAGAATTCAGATGGAATTAATTAATTTATGAATGATAAAAGGCATTGTCCAATGTACTGTGTTTATATAAAGGAATTATGCATTGCACTGAGTTTTAGGGTTAAAGGAAATGAACTTAATGGAAAATGCCATTAAGTACCTTTTCCATTTACAAATTTAATCCAAATGCATAAATCTACTGTAAATGCCACATACTAAAATATTAAAATATGTATAATTTATATGCATTTAACTATATAAATTATTATTTGGACCATGGGAAGAAAACACACTTCCTACAGTATAAGGGTCTAATTCAGTTAAAACTTGGTAATATCTTTGGGAAATTCTTTCATTGTTGAATGCTTATATTTATTTTATTATTTAACTTTTTAACCTTCCCACTTTTCAAAATTGAACTCTTCGAAACTGAGTAATCAATAGGTTACTTATAGGAACTTATAATCAATAGATTTTGTCAATAATATATATATATATATTTTTAAATAACATTATCTGAAAGCAATGTGGTGGAAAATAAAAAGGAAATATAAAATTAGTTTTAATAGCTGTGCTAATTTGACACTGCTTACCTTAGTTTAGAGAAAGATTTCCATCCAGATGTTTAAAAAAATTATACACATTCATGATATAAATAAACATAAACACTTTTAAATATCCTGTTGTAAATATGAATGTTTTTTCTAAAACTTGAACCAAAGAAATCCTCTCTCGTGTTATTGTTGAATTTTAGGAATTGTTGAACTCTTCCCTGCCTCTTCAAATTCCAATTCAACATGTGGCCAACATGTGGCTAATACAGTTCAAATTCACTATCATGAATTGAAAAAGAATCAATTCTTAAATCGTCAACCCTACATATAAATCATCTTGCTAAGTTACATTTGAGAATATTCATAAAGGATTTTCTGTTTCTATTCAAGACATCCAAAACTTTTCAGATCTTGTCTGACCTTGAGCGTGGAGATTTCAGCCACCTGCTCAGCTGAGAGCAAACTCTGGGACAGACCGCTTAACTTCTCCTCCAAGCCGCCCACCTGCCTCCTCAGATGCTTCCTCTCTTTTATGATATCTTCCACTTTGGAGTTGATCTCCAGTGACAGACTCTTTATTTCCTCATTATTTGCCTTTAACATCACGGTGGTCTTCTTCAGTTCCTTCTCCTCCTCCTTGATCTCACTGGCCAGCACAGAAAGTTGGTAGAAGGACTTGTCAAAGATATTGAGCTTTTGGAAAATATCCTTGATTTGACTCTTGGTATTCTGCACAAAGTCCCTCAGGCTTTGGCCCAGCTGTAGGAGGCCATTTGCCAAAAGCCGAACTTCATCCAGAGCAGCAAAGCGAAAGCGGCTCTCTGTCTGATGTTCAGGAAAGGTGGGTTCTGTAGGGAAGGAATGAGTTGATGCCAGAAGGAGCAACAGCACAAACAGTTTCATGGTTGCTTCTTTACACTAAGACTGCTATGGACCTCACAGTGAGAAGCCCACAGTTTTGAACTTCTTTTAAGGGCCTCCTCCTGTTAATCATTAAGCAGTGTGATGGTGACCTGATATTGTAAATCCCAGCGCTCAAATACCACAACATTTCAGCTATATTCACAGCTCACAACATCATGCAACATACAGTTTTAGGATCTGTCAAAAGAATCTGTGAAGATAGTGGTTAAATGACCAATAAGACTGACCATGAAAAAAATCTTCAAAGTTCATAAATGTTCCATTTGTATTCTTGGATTTAATTTCTTTTTATATTTCCATGTTCAGTTGAATGATTCTCATGTGGTGTAACCATGAAATAAAATGTATATTTTCCTCACATTTGAATACTGGGAAAAAAAAAAAAAGAAAAAAAAGGGGGAAAAAAGAAAAAAAGCTTTCATTAAAATATTCCAAATATTAAATACATTAATAATATTTTTTAATAAAATATTTTAGTGTTTATTTTAAAGTAATTAAAATAGCATTAATTTATCATTCATAAATATTATTACATTTTTATTATTAAAGTAGACCCCATGATATTTTAGAATCTGAACTAAACTTGTCTTATTATAAACAGTTTAAATTATTTAATATGTTAAAAGACCTTGACCTCCGTTGCACCTCATGACTCTTGATTAGGTGATTGTTTTTTTAAATATTAATAAGCAGTTTTCCAGAACATTTATATTTATGCATTTGGGAGACATTTTTTTCCAAGCTGACTTACATTGCATTCACACTGAAAAAATAAATAAATAAAAATAAATTATATATAGATTTATCACAACTTTTTTCTTTTTGTCAAATCAACTTAGATAATTAATGTTGTTTAGATAAAATAATAGCCTACTCTGAGTGTTGATTAAGCCAGTCTCTTTCTTTGTATTAACCCAACTTGTTAGTCTCAATCAACTCTCATCTGAAGACAATCAGATTACTTATTTTAAGTTAAACAAAAAGTAACAGTACTACAGGAAAGCACAGTACAGTTAGGCTATGTGGCCTACTATTATAAATATATTTAGAAATCCATTCATAGTATTTTAAATAGGTCAGGATGGAGCATATTTGACTTTATGTGTGACTGTTTGTGTGCTAGTATTGATTTAGGAGAATGACCTGAGGTTCCCAGATTGTTTTGACAAAATGGAGGGAAAAGTAAGGATAGTTTGCAGCTATAAAAGTCTCTTGTATAATGTTAGTATACCACAAACTATGAAAATGTGCATAAGGCAGACAGTAATTTGAATACTTGGCTGGCTTGGATTTGATTGTATAACAGACTGGCATTCCACAAAATGGGAAACGGCAAAACAGTTCCAGAATTTCCTAATATAGTGAGCCTATATTCATCAGCACCTTTATAAATTTAAATTCATTATTTTTTTGGTAGAATTTTTTAAACTGCCAAAAGATATATCGCCATCTTTGCTTGAACCAAAGTGACTTGAACGCAACTGATTTGCGAAATATGACTTTTGCAAATACAAACTTCCCAGGAGGACTTGAACACACCATAACACTTGCACTGCATCTGAAATCGAATACTTCCCTAATATGTACACTAGTATGCGAAAAACAGTATATCAAAAGTAGTGTGTCCGCATTCATAGTATTCGAAAAACAGTAGGCTAAAAGTACATTTGATGGACGTTTTATCCCATGAGGCCACAGGAGAGGATTTATGATGTACTGTAGTATGTCTGAATTTCATTCATATTCATATTATATAAAACATACTTTATTAATTTATTAGCTAAGACAGAATTTGAACTTTATTTTAGTAAGTTCAAATCCAAATTTTGTACCTACTCAGTGTGCAATTTTAGGCTGAGTTTAGAAGAGCATACAAACATTAAGTCTGCGCAATATAATACTAATGCTTGCCTTAGCAGATACCAGTAATAAAGAGCTAAATGATAATAAGGAAAAGATTTTTTTTCTTTTTATTCTGTGAGTTGATGCAACACTATATATTTTACCATTATATTTCAATTCATTTGGCAACTTGTCCTTTCAGATTATGGAGTAGCGTGCACTAGATTTGATGTGCTGTGGTCACTGTGACAAAATAACCTTCTATTTACCAATGACAGCTACTTTGATTTTAAAAATCATAAAAGACCAAGGTTCCCCAAGACTGTGTGTGTGTGTGGAGTCTTTAGGCTACGGCTGCTAATATCATCAGTTCTGACTTCATAGCTCTCCAGCGTCCTACTAAAACCAGAACTAACCATTAGGTATAACTATAGCGCTGTCCACTGCCACATGGCAGTGAGATTATTTCCTATTTTCCTGAAAGATTGTTCCATTTCCCTTTGCCTTCTATTTCAGCAGAGACTGGGACCACAATACCTCTCAACTTTTCATCATAGTCAAAGTTTTCAGCTGGCTCAAAAGCCAGTGAGAGAGCCAAACAAAACACAAATGGTTATATAAGGGGGCTGATCATACAACTTTATGCACGCTTGTTTGTGACCTTCACAACCTGAGGACTAAAAATAATAAATTGGGAAATCAGTTCTGTTTAACTCAAAGGGGAATTCCAGCAAACGTAAATCAAAAAGCTTTGGGCAACCTCCAGTTAAAGGTTAACTTGCATAAGGATGACACAGTGAAAAAACAACAAAACTGACCTCATCCCCGATTCTGTCCAACACAGGGAATGCATGTCTGAAGAACTGTAGGGGAACATATTAATGTGTGTATCACCTATCATATGTCTGGAAGATTTGGATTAAAGCATGAATTTAATTGAATTGAACTGATCATTTCTCATGGATCAGAAATCAATCTTTATGTTCATCCCTATGCTGTTTGTATGGTTTGAACAAGGATAAATAAAGCAATATTTGCTTCCTAATGTTTTTGTTACGAACGGGTTTACTGAATAGCCTACACACAGATTGTATTCAATGCACATTATTTGCAGCCTTCTCTTCTATCACTGATAGTTCAACCTATTTGTAAACAAAAGCACGCAGAAATGCTATAGTGTAAATATATCTGAGTACAACATTATAGAAAAAAATCTGAATTTAGTTATGAAAGAAATGGAAATCACAAAATGACAGTCATTTCTACACAGACTATAATGCATGGCATGTTACTTCTAGTTTAGTGGGAATCTAAAATTGCAACCAATTACGTCTAACCCTTAGGCTTTAGCAAGTAAAATACCCATATAAGTGAAGAATTCATTGGAATAAGTAAATAAAAAATCAAACGACTTGGTTCTGAAGTGGGATTTTATTTTATTTATTTAGGACTCTACAACTGTGCATTTATTTTCCTGGAGGCAAACCCACATAACTAATCTAATAAGCATTAAAGTCATAAGCAGTGAAGTGTTTTATATGCTAATATAGTTCACTCTATCCTAGACACCATTAAAACTGATTCCATTAAAATGAGTTTGCATAATTGAGCTTCTGAAAACTGTAAAGGGACCATTTTCAGAAAACTGTGGCATTTGTGCCTAAAAAAAAAATGTTTTTTTGCATGTATTTTCCCACCCTTAGATTCAAAGTACCAGGGCTATAAGTGCCAGAGACATTTTTACATGGATTTTGCATTACACACTAACAGTGTTAAGCCTATCAAATAATGTTGCCGACACATGGCAACTGTTTACTGAGAAAGACAAACAGGCAAAGGCAAGTGCCCACCATCAGCCAAAGTAAAGTGGACTTGCATGTTTCTTTCATCACTGATAACTGTGGAAGTCTAGCTATGCACGCTTGTTCCCATCAGTCATGCAGGACCACCTCAGATGACTGAAGTCTTTCTGTTTGGTGGGTGTCACATGCAAGCAGAGCATTTTCATGTGGCTGCTTTATATCCCACAGCGCATGTTAGTCAAACAGTCAAATACTTTGCTGTCATTTAAAGTGACTAATATATATATATATATATATATATATATATATATATATATATATATATATATATATATATATATATATATATAGTGCTGCTTAAGTGTACACTGTTATGACTGTTTCTTAACAAACTTTTAACTTTTAAAAGGAGACATTATAATAATGTCCATTTAAAAGTTCTACTTTAAACTAAATTTGAAATCATTCTTTTTTAATAATCTTTTGTCATGCTTATAGTACATTTATTTTGATGTGACGTAAAACACTTGATTCGAATTTTAACTGTAATTAAAAGTATGGTTTTATTCGATATATTAAAGTTAATACTTTTTAAATGTACTAAAAGCTGTGTAACAATTGAGTATAACAAATGTATAATTACATACCTGTAAATGACACAAGTTTCAATAAAATTGCATTAAAGTATGTTTTAGTTTACTTTAGAAGTAATTATAAAATAAATGACTGGGTTAAAAACACTTTTATGTTCAACTAACTACATTTCATATAAATTTAAACTATAATAAAGCTACATTTTCATTTAAATGGAACATACAATTTTGTCCAAAAACATTACATTTAATTTGCACTCTTTAAAGTATGTTATTTCCATAATATGTAATCTTTTTTAAAAATACGTGTGCTTCTTTTTCACAAGGGGAGCTAAAACGGAAAAAAGAGAGAATTCATTTTCAGGATTTTAAATTCTTGTAAACGTAGTCAGCCTTTCCTGATTTATATGCTCAATAAGCATTGCCTGGTTGATGCTGTTGCTGAAAATCTCCAATAATACTAATAAAACAAAGAGCAGAGGAGAAAGGAGATACGTAAAGAATGAATGGCATGTCCTGCGAGAGCCTCAACCACTCTGTGCCCTATACTCATGAAAAGCCCTACACTATTTCCATGATTATAATGGATGGTGAGCACTATGTTACAGTGGATTGAATTACACTTAAAGCGTGTGGGTGGCATCTTTAGCCACATGTGCTCTGAGATTCTGACGGGTTACACTAGGGTCCTCTTTCACCCAGTTTCATGTGGGGCTAGTTTTGTACTAGTAAACTCGGGCCCCCTGCCATCACATGGATCCTGTTTTGAGCAACATCCCTCAGATGCAGTTATGCACAAAGCTCCACCCACCTCTCAGCTGTTGAGCCCGCCCTCTTACTTTGATTGGAGGAATAATGCAGATTGCCTCCCACCCAGTGGCACTGATTGGGTGGAAGGCGGAGTCATTAAAGGCCAGAGTACCCACAACCCGCCTCCTGTTCCACACACAATAACACTGCTTATGTTTTGAAAGAATTTTACATTGGCATTGCTCGAACGTCTTTTGTCTGCCTTCCCCTCTGAAGACTCTCAGAAGGAGAAAAGTGAAGAAGGCTAAACTCCAGCACAGAGAGGACACAATGGCAGACTTGTGATGTTTAAGGTAAGATACAGCCTTAAAATATAAAACTTAGTGTGAATATTTAAACAACTCATTAGAAAAGTAATGCCTAAAAGCTTGAGCAAATCTCTAAGGATATCTTTAAATTCTGAGTGCCCAGGCTTTTTTCTACGATGTTAGAATATTGCAAAAAAGTGTTTTAGTGTAATCTGGGTGTGTCATTTTGCTTCCATATGATTTTGGACAAACAAATTCTCAGAAAGTAAATTTTTTTTTTGGTGGTGGTGGTGGTGGGGGGGGGGGGGTCTCAAAAGAGATTCAAAGACTTTCCTCTGATGTAATGACTGTGTCAGTTAAACAATCAAGAGATGTCCTAAACTGCTTAGTTTGAGTGACAGGAGCCAGTGAACAGGAGGCTTCAAATGGTGACTTTAGAAGACTCTTTTGGAATGTTTCTCAGGCACCAAGTGCTCAATGTTTCACATGTGTTTGATTATACAGTGAGTCAGAATTTACTTTGCTGCACACATGTCTTCTCATGTAACTGGTGTGCGTGCACATATTGCTGTTGGCAGAGAGCCAAGATTGTCGGCATGGTCCAAATACTGTAGACATGGAAAAAACTCCCACAGAGGAAGAGATGGAAGAACACTCTAAGGATAAGAACATGTGTAGCTAGATAGATAGATAGATAGAGATAGAAGAACGAGCGTCTCTTTTCTGAAAGCAGTCATTCTGAAAAGTCCAGTAGCAGAGACTCTCCAACACCCCCTCTCTCCAAAAAGTGAAAGGGTGATGGGGGTCAGAGAGCAGGAGAACCAATCTTTGGCTTTAGTCCTCCAGCCAGCTCTAAACAGAGGAGAAAGAATGAGGATCTGAGCCAAGGAAACCACACTGCTTACAGGGCCAAACAGGAAGAGTGAAACGTCTGTCTATTGTGTGTGTGTGTGTGTGTGTGTGTGTTAAAAATGTGATTCTGTTTTATGTGACAGTGTATCAGGTCTACTTGAGCGGTTAAATGTACATGTCAAAACAAAGCTAGCATAACTTATGTTATTCAGAGATAAAAGAGAGAACAGGAGAGACACATTTTAGTGATAGCACAGAGATATTAAAAGACTCACTTAGAAAAACCACACAGTCATTTTAAGTTATGCATTGTGCAGCAAAGTTTCCTTGTATATGACTAAACTCAAATTCAAATATAAGTTAAAAAAGAGCAGACTGTAGCAGACTAGTTTAAAACTCTCTAAAATGTTTGTTCCTCTCAAGTTTCCAGTTTGCTCTTTTTTTCCATCCTCCAAGCCTGACCTAAAACCTGAAATTGTCCGCTCCGTTCAGAGTACACAGTGTTTCAAATTTTGTTCTTACAGCGGTAGCAGTTTTTAAGTTGTCATGAGTTCCAATCCAATTTGTGGTGTAAGAAAGAATGCAGTGGAGAGAAATACATTTAATGAGAGGAGGGATTTTTTTTCCAACAATAATCATTACTGTGAAATGGAGTGTACCTTACTCAGTGAACACACTACATTGTGAAAGTGACCAAATAAATCCTAAATCTACAATGTCTGAATTAAAACTTCATATTAAAGTTGTCTGTAGAAGCAATTAACAGCACTCAGAATGCTTTAGTGTTTACATTACATCTAATAATGGTGTAAATTAATTTTCAGCATTGGGAAAGATGTACTCTACAAGTACTCAAGTGGGCTTAAACATTAAATTCTGTGTCATCATACTGCACGTGTCACTTTCAGATAGCTAGTTCTAAACATGTCAACAGTGTAACTTTCTTTAACTAAACTAGCAATTGCATCAAACTGATGCTCCACCTAATTGTTGACTTGAAAAGAGAAAACTGAATGTAGAAGACCGTTTAAAGAAAAGCCACCTCTTGCGATAAAGGTGAGATTTCAACCTTATGTAGCTGATGTGTGTTCACATACTAGCGTAGAGTAAATTTCAGCATATGTTGTGTCAGCATATGAGAGAGGTGACAATGGGGTCATGTCAGTCTATGTGTGTCTACTTTTTTCATGTTAAACATGTGCTCTACCAACACTGTTTATGTGTACCTACACAACAGGGGTGTCCAATCCTGCTTCTGGAGGGACACTTTCCTGCAAAATTTACCTCCAACCCACCTGCCTGGAAGTTTCTAGCAATCCTGAAGACCTGTTTAGGTGTGTTTAATTAGGGCTAGAGCTAAACTCTACTAGAAGTTAGATTAGATACCCTCTTGTTCAGTGTCTATTTATGGACCTTCAGGATACAGGAAACAGTTGTCAGGATATTTTCTATAAGTGTGTTTCGGACAAGAATCCTGCAGCCCCATTTTCCTATCAACCTAAGACTATATTAGCAATGCATTTTTTGTCTTACATGGCCCATATACCTCGATTGTTATATAAATACTTTAAGATCAGCCTACCTTAGCATACACGTTCTGAGATCATAACCAAAAATTTGTGTGTTTGTCCGGCTGATCTCTACTGATAGAGCAGAATGGTGGAACAGACAGGTAAGAAAGAAGGGCTGCTGCAATTTTTGATAAGATGGATTTTTCAATGCCAATGTGTGCATCTGTGTTTGTCTGTGTATGCGAGCCAGTGGAAGTGTTTGGTCTCAGCTATTTGTGTGTTTACTGCATAGCTCACATTGTTTGGGCTGTGGCTGCTTCTGTGGTGTCTTGAATGTGCTGCATGGTCAAAGAGAGGTAGAGACAGAGAGAGAGAGATGGGGAGGGATAGAAAGAAAGAGAAGAGAGTCTGGCTCTGTAAATCTGCAAAATACTCATGCACAAACTACTTTGATCTCAACTTGTGTTCAGAGCATTTAGAAGTGCTTGATTCTGTTTCACTTAACACTTAACAGCAATGTCTTTTTGTCTTCAGGAGGCAGGAGGCAGGAGACAAACTAAAAACCACATGAAGCTAAAAACAGACTTCTGCTAAGAACAATGGACACCAAAAAAGGTATGAATCACACAGTTTTGTTTAGGAACATGTGGTACTGCAGTTCCAGTTGTCTAAATACATTTGGACTGTTTTGCATACTGTGCATCACTTTTGCAACTCACTCTTGTGTTTTTCTTTTAGAGAACGGCATCTCTCCAAAAGAGAATGGAAGCCAAAGAAAGCCACCCTCCTATTCTGTAGAGACACCCTATGGATTCCATCTGGACCTGGATTTTCTCAAGTATGTCGATGACATTGAGAAGGGTAACACCATTAGGAGGGTGCCAATGCAGAGAAGGCAAAGAGGACGAAATAATGACATCCTGTCACGTAACTTAAGCCTTCCGGGTTATGGATCCAGAGCTACAGAATGGAACTCAGTCAGCACTTTTTGGCCCAAAACCAAACTAGGAGACTCTCAGCAACATTTTGAGTTTCGATCTAGTGACAGTGTGTCTGCTGGCTATGTCAGGAAGGGAGCACCCATCTACAAGTCCTTCACATCTGCAGAGATGGAGGCTTTTGATGAGCAGCCTTTAGGATGTTATGTCAGGCCAAATCTCTTGAGAGCCTCCAGTTTACCCTTGACTGTTTTACTGAGAAAGCGCTCTGAGTCAACCGAGGATCCAACCAGCCCCAGCAACCCCAAGGAATATCGAATGCAAGAAAATGGTTCCTCTGAAGATGTATTTCACACTTCAGACAGCAGGATAGGTAGACCAAACGGGACCCTCCAGCGGCTCACTGCAGCTCTTGAACGAGTTGGGGAATTGGAAGAGGAGATCAGAGTCATTCCTGAGCTCAAGGCGCAGATATGTATTATGCAGGAGGAGCGAGAGAGACTTTTACTCCAGTTACATTCCCAAAACAAAACCACCGGGCCACAGGATATTCTTACTGCTCCTCTACACATAAATAACTGGGACACACCTTCATCTACCAGAGAAAATCAAGACAAAGCAAGTGATGACTGGATGAATCGAGAATATGACCGGCTAGAGGAAAATGTCAAGGCTTCTTCTGAACAAGTTGATGCAGTTGCAATTACTTCAGCTACTGAAAGAATCCTTACAGAGACTGAAAGACGTAAGACGGTCTCGCGAGAAAGAGATCTCTTGGATAATGGAGACAAAACTAAGTCTCTTACTGAAACTCTCCAGAGGAAAGTTGTTTTGCTGGAACAGAAACTTCATGAACTGGAGGTAGAGCTGGACAAGACCAGAGCTTTGCTGAAGCAACAGGTAGAGGAGAGTCTTCTCAAGGATGACAAGATCAAGCAGTTGACCGTACAGCTTGAAATGTCGCGCCCACTGGCCAAGGTGATTTCATCTGAGAGCTCCTTAGTAAGTAAACAAAGTCTTGAACCTGTGGTAGAACTGCAGGAAAGTGGGCAAAAGATGGGAACCGTCCCTCAAGTTCTGGATCAACCTCCAGTATCACATGCAGACATAGAGCACCATGTGAAAAGATTACAAGAGCTCCTTCAGGAGCAGTGGGAATGCCTTTGCAAAGATGACTCTTCAGGGAAAATGTCTTCAGATCACTTGCCTCCACGTGTCTGCATAATTCAAGAGCAGTTAACAACTTTAGTCACCCTTCTTACCCTCTATGTCTTTCCTTCTGGTGATGCTTCACAACCAGGTATGAATCTGCACTCAATTGCACCTTTAGGGTACAACAGCTTACCACTGGGGTACCCTCAATATGAACTAATATGAACCCTTTATGGCAGGGGTCTCCAACCCTGCTAATGGAGAGCTACCATACTGCAGAGTTCAGCTACAACTCCAATCAAACACACATGATCCAGCTAATCACGGTGTTCAGGGCTACAAGATAATTACAGACAGGTGTGTTGGAGCAGGGTTGGAAATGAAGTTTGCAGGACATTAGCTCTCCAGGAGCAGGGTTGGAGATCCCTCATAGCTTTAGGGGTTATTAAACAAAAATGTTTATTTTTTGAGGATACTGTCTGTTACAAGCTATTCTACAACTGCTATTTCTTCTACTGACATTGTATGATGTAAATTTGTATGATGGTCCTTTGTGGCTTCTCTGTGAATTGAGACTATAAAATGATGGAAGTTCTTCCTGAAGTAGAAGAGAACCCCAAGACAGAACATCTGAAGACAATCAGCATAAGAGACAGGTAAATATATCCCCACTATGGGCAATTTTGTCAGTACTGATGGTCTTTTTTTTTGTATAATCATGCACAATCACTTCAGACTAATCCACTAAAACAGTGACTTCAGATTCAGAATACTAATACTCTTTGACCTTCAACATTCTGAAGTTGGAGCGTGGAGACAGAGGGAATAAGTAATGCTATCAAACTACAAGAGCATGCAGAAGTGGATGTTGGCCTTAAGAAGAATACGACCAAAGAAGAAGACAAATTATGGACCACATGGACAACAGATTCCAGTGTACAAACACACAAAAGTAAAAATGCAGAATTCAGTCCAAAAGAAGATGCCATAGATGCAGAGACCACAAAACAAGAATATCCGCACAAGAAAACAAGCCAGACAAGAGCTCTAGAGGATCAAAGAGAGGAAGAGAAGAAGGACTGCATTTCTTTTAGCATGGACTCAGATCAGAAATTCCAGACAATGAAGGAAAACAGGTGAGATGATTTCATCTTTAGGTTTCTTTTAAATTTTAATTTCTTTTACATTTTTAACACTATTGGAAACCATCTGTTTTTCCCCCCCAGGGAAGCTGTTGACAAAGATTTCATGGAGGCATGTTATTTCCTGAGAGACCACATGGATAAAGTGTCAGAGCCTGATGATGAAATGGTATTATTCAACTTAACTAGTTTATATGTAATACTTCCTGCTTGTCTATTTTAGGCAGTGGTGTGTAGTTCGAAGCTAGTGACCGAAAGGTTGCTGGTCCATTCCCTGCAGTGAATGAGACATGAGCCCTCACCAATGAACCCATGAACAAGGCATACAGTATAGGGCCAGATTTACTAATCAGGGCAATTTGGCATGAGACCGGAATCCCATAAAAGTGCCTATAGGTGTGTAAAGTTCTGTGGGTGATCTACTGACAATGAGCAAATAAAAGAGCATAAACAAATCCATGTAATTTCCATAATGCAATCTACCAAGAGCAGCACAAATTAGTCTATCGCAGCCATTTCAAGCACAGATTAAGGATTAAGGCATGCTTTTTTGGCATTAAATAATGCCACTCATACCAGTAAACTGACTTGTGCAAACCTAAATCACATTGCATGATTCATTTAAATACTCTCCTCCCATAAATTTTAATTCTGAAAACGAAACTCTTACAAATGTATATGCAACAAGGTTGGTTGTAAAAACTGTCCATGCCATACTGTGTCCACACCTTTTCATCAATAATTTGTCTGTGTCATTAGTAAATCCTGACAGCATGTTTTAATGCCAAAAGTAGGTTTGCGCTGGTGCAAGAGCTTTGAGTAAATCTGGCCCTTAATCTCAGGTACCTCCAGGCAGATTGTCATTGTAGTAAGTGAACTGTTAGCTGCTACACTTCGGAGGCAAGCACCTGTTAAATGGCTATTTGCTTCCTCTGCCAAGTCTGACCCTGCCAGATAACGAGTTACCACAGTACTATGCAGAGGAAAAGGAATCTGATGTTTTCTGTTGAGTGGTAACTCCAATATTGGCCTCCTTTGCTTATTTGCAGAGCCAGGCTCTCACTGTGATGTTCCAGCAGTGGTTTCACATCTCTGCTGAGAAGGGGGCATGTGCTGACACTGTTGCTGTGTATCTCAATGAGGTTAACTCACAAACACCTACAGTCCTTCAGTTCCTGGTCAACATGGCGGATGATAATGGGAACACTGCCTTGCATTATAGCGTGTCACATTGGAACTTCAGCATCGTTAAGCTCCTTTTAGACACAGGTCAGTGATAACATACTTCTTTGTTTCATTTTCTCTTATTATAAAGAAATGTTTTAAAACAGGTATTTAATTATGGTGTGGGAAATTACATTATAAAATCTTTGATTTCTTTGAGGCTAATGAAAGCAAAACATATACTTCAATGGGAAGGGTAACATTCACATTTCTCACTGTGATTGGAATTTATAACTATTCCAAAACATAGCTAATGTAGCGGCCAACCTAGACAGCATTTTATCCCTTCATTTAAAGGGTTAGTTCACCCAAAAATGAAAATTGTTAAATATTTACTCACCCTCATATCGTTCTAAACCAGTAAGACCTTTGTTCATCTTCGGAACACAAATTAAGATGTTTTTGATGAAATTCAAGAGCTTTCTGACCCTCCATAGACAGCAATGGAACTGACATGTTCAAGGCCCAGAGGTTTGGTTAGCAGTGACTGAAACACACCTTTATACATAACTGTCAGTCTGCATGAAGAGGATCTTGAGACTCCAGTAGCTTCAAACACCTGTCTGCTGCTCAGCAGTGGCTTTTTTTTACAGCTGCCATTACAATACAGTTCATTTGTTTGACAGAAACTTTCCTTAATAAATCTTTATCTGACCAAGATCTTCTGTGCTCTAAGTCACTCACAAATCTTTTGACAGTTCAATAATTTCTATTTGCTTTTCGTGAAATATTGTTTGTTTTGATGATTTTTGCAAGTCATTGCATTTTTTCATACTTTTCATCTTCAGAAAGATCTTTCTTCCTCACCATATTTTTTGAGGAACTGTGACTTGCTTAATAATTTGGAACAACCTCTAGTTTTTTTTTTTTTTTTCTAGTAGGGTTTCCATTTACCTAAGAAGACCTGGCAAACTACTGACCAAACCTGTCTGAGATTGATACCAGTTATCCAAAAAGATGCGAAAAACCACACAAACAAAAACTTGACTCTTTATTGTACCGAAATCCTATTGATATATCTCTTGCATAATAATTCGGAACGTGGTGTAAATAAAACTGGCTGGGTGCTGAGTCTGACTGAAATTTCTGAAATAAATATTTCTGCGAAACACGTTAGGTTGCACAGAAGAAAGCCCAATCTAAGACCTGCCCCGTACAGCAGCAGAGGACTATTATTTTGAACGAATGGAGGATGATGTCACAGGCTCAGATTTCATTGACCAATTGATGGAAAGGGGCGTCATGAACGCCCTCAAAGGGAAAATGAATTTTGAAGTTGTTTATTATTTAGTTTTCTACCCGTGAACCAAAAAATTACAATTGAGCCAAAATCATTTTTTTTGTGTTTTTTTTTTTAACAAATTAAAAAACAAACAAAAAAACGACTTTTCTCATTTCTGCTTATTTCATTTCAAATTGAAAAACAAACTATCAAAACATACACGGATCGATATTCTACATCAGAGCGCTGGCTCCTGCATCAGCAGCGCTACATGTATGCGTCATGATACCCTCATGACCGCGTGTCGAAGACTGACACGGAAGAGAAGAAATTGTTAAATAAAGCAATTATTTTGGTTTTCTTCACACACAAAAAGTATTCTCATAGCTTCATAAGATTACGGTTATAATAACAACTTTATTCAACACTTTCTTCCGTGATATTAACAAAGTCTTTACTACATTTCTGGCCTTTGAACATGCGTTGTCATCTATGCAGGGTCAGAAAGCTCTCAGATTTCATCAAATATATCTTACGGGTTTGGAATGACATGAGGGTGAGTAATTAATGACAGTGTTTTCATTTTTGGCTGAACTAACCCTTTAAATTAGTACTGACAAGCATTAATAGAGTGGTGCAGGAATGTGTCATAAAACCCATTTTTTGCAGTTCCATCGGCCAGAAGACAATGGATTTTATTTTTAATTTTTTTAAATTAAATACCTGAAATAAGGTCTGTGGTTAACAAAAGCTCAAATGTTTTCATGTTTTATTCTATGACAAAATATTTCAGTAACACCCCCATTTTTAAAGCTTTTTACACCTCTTGAAAAAGTTGGTCACTAACAAGTGGCTTAACGGAACTACAGAAGTACTCAAACTTTCCAAATCATCTTGGACAATGGATTGTTTGTGTGTGCTATGTCTTTTTATGCTTTGAATATAGCATGGTTAGCTTAGCAACATGTTAACATCAAATTCGTCATCATTTGTGTCTCTTTTCTGCTTCTTGTGAGTACTGCTATATTTTTAGTGTGGAGCACATGTTGCTGCCTAAAAGGAGTGTTCCAAATCTGTCACTTGTGGAGTTCCAATTATTTTTGGATGCTGCCTTAGAAGGTGATAGACAGGATGGCAGCTCACTAGGGCTTGAAAAAGAGCTATTTTGTCTAAATACAGCTTTCTTTGAACACTGACATCGAGTTTGCCCTGCTTCAGGTTTAATTTTTAGCATCCTTTACATTTTCTGTGATTGTGCTTGCTTTCTCTTTACCTTAGGTGTATGTGACGTGGACCTGAGAAACAAGTCTGGCTACACTGCTATCATGCTGGCCTCCTTGACAGCTGTGGAATCACCAGGAGACATGAAAGTGGTCCAGCAGCTGATGGAGCTTGGTGACGTCAACACCTGTGTTGGCCAGGTGATGGGAGGCATCAGCCAATTGGCTCAGTGTACACTTTACATCAAAATGATTTATTTGAACTAGACCGCTGATTTGCATAAGATCTGGCATGTTCTGTAATGTTTCAGAAGATGGATGTGTTTCTGTTCTAAATAAATGTGTCTTTAGGTGGGACAAACGGCTCTTCACTTGGCAGTAAGACATGGACGTGTCCCAATGGTGCGTCTCCTGCTAGAACAGGGAGCAGATCCTGATGCCCAGGATCATGCAGGAACCACTCCACTGATCAGCGCCTGTGATCGGGGACATGTCAGTATTGTGCGAATTTTGTTAGAGGAAGCAAACTGCGATGTCAATTTAAAAGACAAGGTAATTTCTTGTGCATGACTTTATTTTAGAATGCAAATATTAAAGCTGCTTCCCCCATTTTTTAAACTGCACATAAATGCATAACAGTATGAAGTGAGCTAATAATTTGCACAGGAGGGTTATTAGTATATGCATTGTGGCAAAAATACAAATGCTGCATTTGACTGTCTTTAATATTTCTGTTGAAAAAACAATGAAACTTTATGGGAGGAAGACAACAGCTCTCTAGACTGGAGTAAGTTCAGTGTGGGTTGAAGGGCAACAGTGAGCTGTTTCTGCTTGACAGCTGACCTGTAAAAAAGTGCCACCTGCTGGACACAATCCTGTCTGATCTCTGGAAATGGTCAGTTCTTGTTAACATGATGTCAGCCTCACACCTCCAGCCTCAAACAACAGGAACTGATAGCCTCCAGTGTAGAAATAATGCTTATAAAGACTTGTCACTTTCTGTGTTTGAGAAATCCTTGCTTGGCAGCTGAAATAATCCCACATAGACGTGCCTTTATCACCTCTGTGAGAAAATGAGAAAGAAAAAGAAAGTGGATGCATGTAAGACAAAATAAAAGCTGTCTGCTAACAAGAGCGTTAGTCAGGTCACATCTGCATCACATTACAACTGAAGAGCTGCTCTGAGAACTAATAAATCCTTTGAAACAGAGCTGGTGCTGTAAAGACTTCCTGCAATCTTTCAGATAGAAGCTTCCTGTTTAATGTCCACCTGTTTGATTCATATATACACATTACCATTCAAAAATCTGGGATCAGTACTGTTTTAATGTTTTGAATGAAGACTCTTATGCTCATCAAGGCTGCATTTATTTGATTAAAAAAGAACAGTAATATTATGAAATATAATTAAAGTTTTTAAATAACCATTTTCTGTTTTAACATATTTTAAAATGTAATTTATTCCTATGATGGAAAGCTACATTTTCAGCATCATTACTCCAGTCTTCTGTGTCACATGATCCTTCAGAAATCATTCTAATATATGTATTTGCTGCTCAAGAAACATTTCTTATCATTGTTGAAAATAGTTGGGCTGCTTTTTGTTTTTTTAAAACTGATAATTTTTTTTTTCAGGATTCTTTGATAAATACAGAGTTCAAAACTGAAATAAAATAGAATGTATTGTTATATTATAAAATATGAATAATCGTAGTTTGTTGCATTTTCAAGGTCGTCACAGTAGGTTTTTGAACTAAAAGAGATCAGATAAATAGCTTTTCTAAATGTGTGTATATATATAATATTTTTTATTCCTTTTTATTTTTACTCCTTTTGAAAACAGTTGTGCTGCTTAATATTTTTGTGGTAATTGTGATTCATAGAAAGTTCAAAAGAAGAGCATTCATTTGAAATGATTTTTTTTTTTTTTGTAACAGTGTAAAAAAATCTTTGTCACTTTTAATCAATTTAATGCATCCTTTTGAGAAAAAAAATTCTTACTGACCCAAAACTTTTGAACAGTGATGTGTATACATTATTTTTTGTTTGTGCATGTATAGTACATATATCATAGTATTTATTATGCATTTACAATAAGATATTTTGATCATGAAATTCTAATCTAAATGGTCACACTTTGTTAGTCACCCTTGCAAAATATCAGCCTATCCAATTTATTTTCAAAATTGAAAGTGATGCACATAAGAACTGAAAATGTCAGATTCGCTGTCATACGAAGAAAAAATAAACTGAAGTACATTTTACACTGATGTGAATGTAGTCCCTGACTAGCCTTGTAGCACTATGACAAAGACAGAGTATATCCACATGCTTTTAAGATCTTTGTAGATGTCATGTATCATATTCATACATCTCTGTTTTGTCTCTAGGGTGGTCGCAGTGCGTTATCTCTGGCGACACAGGCTTCTCACACAGAGATAGCAGACCTCCTGAAAGCCCGCACAGAAAGCAAGAGCACAGACAAATGCAAGGTCTCTTAGAACGGAGCTTGGACATCTCAGTCATTTATACTTCCATAATCATTCATGTACAGTTACTTCTAAGAATATCAGCAATAAAATGTCAATATTATAATTTAATAGTCAAGAAGACAGTAGTTTGCTAATGTAAAACTTGTCAATGTAAATATAACAGACAATAACAGCTAAATGTGCATCTTTCCTATAAATCCAACTCAGATCAGAAAAAAATATTTTGTAACCAACCCAGTTTCATTCTGAGTCATCTTTTGTATATATTTTAATATTATTTTATAATAGTAGTAATGATTCTTTTGGTTGAATGTGTTTTTTGTGTTTTTGAAATTGTTATTATTATCTGATTGCCAATGAAATATAAATCTGACATCTTCAAAGCAGCATGATTTGCTTGTCTAGAGGATTCATTTAAGTTTATTATGTAGTGTTTAAGTTAGTTTTTTAATATAAATATACATAAAGTCACTGTGGAAAAGGTAAACATACTTGTGGGCAAAAGCTGTTAACAACCCAGGGGAGACTTGTAGCCTGATATATATTTTGTGCTACAGTGGCATTATTAAAAACCAAACATTTATTTTACTGTATACTGCAACATGATTCCTGAGGCGATCCAGCCAGACAGTGTCCTAGAATGGATGCCTCAGCACCATATGTCTTGTTTGAGAAAGAATAGTTTCTTAAATTAAACAGAATTGAAGGAATGTCAAGATGTTACTGGCAGAGTTTTAAAGAAAGCTTCAATCCCAAATAGTCCCAACAAATAAGTCACACTTGCAGGTAAATATCAAAGAGAATATGTGATTTGCATTAAATAGGATTAATTATGCCCCTTTTTACAAGATGTAATACAGGTCTCAGGTCCCCAGAATGTGTCTGTGAAGATTCAGCTCAAAATACCCAACATATAATTTATTACATCATGCTGAAAATGACCTTATTTGAGTGGAAGCAAATCGTGCTGTCTTCGTGCTTGTATCTTTAAATGCAAATGAGCTGCTGCTGATTTCTAGAATGTTTCCCCTTTTCTAGAAGAGGTCTGTGACTTTACATCTTGACATTGCAGTTCTTTGTCATCATGAAAGTTTATTGTATGTATTTTATAGGTATGCAGTTTGCAACATGCTAAGTTGACATACTTGTTTCTCTGAAAAACAATCCTACAGCGAGTTAATTTACTTTGAAATGTGCGTTCGGTGTCAAAATGTCTGTTTTTGTTTTAAGCCCGGCTCACACATTTTGGCCACGATTTGGCTGTCTGGGACAAATTTTGAAAATCCTAAAAGATTCCTATAATCCTACTGTAGGCTAAAATCTGTAGTCTTTGATCGCTGGTTTGAGATGTTCACCGACAGCTGATTAATGGCCATTGCGATCAAATTTTACCTCCTACGAACTTCTGGCAGTGTTAGAAGATTTGGCACACAATCCTGCAGTGTGACTTCTCCTACGACGAACGTCAAACTGTCTTCGTTATTCAAGATAAGCCATTATCGGTTGTGCCGCTGTTTTCATGTGGGTGTGTAGTGCTGCTTGCACTATTTTTCTTAAATATGCCGGTATTGCTGTCATTCATGTACTTTTAATGATAGCCAACATTACAGCCCCGCGTGCAATGCAGCTTGCTGTCACTGAACGTGTATGGGTTGATAAGGTAAAACTCCAGACAAGTTTTCATGCACGTTTTTAACAGGACTTCAATGTCGTACAGTCTGACATTAATGATGACTGAGATCCCAAAGTGTGACATGATCATCATGTTCATACAGTCTGACAAGTACAATACTAAAGGACTTTTAAAAAAATCGCACAGTGTGAGCTCGGCTTTAGACTTTTTACCCAATTTGACACTTTAAGTTGACACTTAAAGGAAACACAGCGTATTACAGCCATGGAAAACAGCAAACAAACTGGGTCAGATATCGCAGATTCTACCCGACCTACAATGGCCTTGGCATCCATCTATAAAGCTCTATAACAAGAGGCATATTAAATCGAGAATAAATCAATTCAACAACTAAGACTTGTTGCCTTCCATTCTCAGTTGCGCTCATTCCTCTAGCATGACATTTCCTCAATCTGGCAACTCACGTGAGCGTCGAATCTGAGGAGAAGGGGGCGGGAGAAACACGATTTTGAATTTGGACTGTAGTATCCATTTCAACCACTAGCTGTCAATATTACATACTGCACCTTTAAAGCCATATCAGTTTAAATTTCTGATATACTGTTTTTTGAGTGCTTAGTACTGCTTACATCTGAAGGCAAAGCGCAGAAAGCCAGCTGTGACATGGCACATGTGGTCTGAGTACTAAACTAAGTTCTCTTTTGCATCTTATTGCACTTAAACTGTTAAGTACACAGAAGGATATGTCAAAAACACAAAGTTCACATAAACAGTCTGTGAACATAAAAAGCTGGGAAGAATTTGCATGTGGATATTTGATCTATGTCATGTGTAAAGTAGCATAATACTGTCTATGCTGTTAATATTAAACAAAAGAAAAAACAAAACAGAATATCACTCACCGCTCTTGAATGAATAACTTTAGTAGTAGCTTTATAAGAATACATTTCTTGCTTGAATGCTGATTTTAAATGCTCCGTTGAGGAGATAAACATGGCGGACAGTGATAAGAGATCGTTACAAGTCGTGGGCGGGACATGTACCGATGTGACGTCACATTGGAGTAGCCTTTACTTCCGATTTATGGGTGGAAATAACAAATACAGTGGATGGATTTTTACCACAATAGGGTGGATGTGTACATACACTGTGGACACATAATTACTTCAAAAACAATATAAAAGTGAGTTTTGCATAATACATTCCCTTTAAAACATTATGTTGTTATGTACCAAAAACATTTAAAATATTTAAGTATAATGAAACACCAAATGGCAGTAGATTTTTAATTCACTTTTATATCAATTTATAGAGAGACATATAAAGAGAAACATCTGAAATACGAGACCATTATGTCACAATAAAATGTATGCAGTCAGAGATCAGACAGAATGAAATCAGTGTTGGTAAAAATCACAAAACAAGGCACAAAAAAGAAAAACAAGTTTTGTGTTTGCAAAATATAGTGCAATAACAATGTAATTTAATGAAACTACTCAAAATATTGTATATTAAAGCCTTAAAATGTAAAAATAAAGATCGAAATAAATTCAATAAGTAAACAAAATACCAACAGGAAAAATGAATAATACCAACAGCACAGAAACACTTTGGCAGAATATATTATTTTACCATCAGAAAACAATGATCATATATTCCAAATAAATTAATTCATAGGCAATACTGTTATCTAAAATCTTATATACATTTTTACAAAGGTGTATCAAAAGTATTTGTATGAAAACATATTTACACATCGCATTCTGAAATCACATTACACAGATTTAACTTTCACACCACAAATACAGGCATTCTGAACGCACATATTAACATCCGCGCGCACACACACACACACACACACACACACGCACGCACACACACACACACACACACACAGGATAATTAATGCTCCTCTCTTATGAGGGAGACTTCATTTGAAATCCTAGAGCGTTGCTCTTTAATATTAATGAGGTAACATCTGATCGCAGAATCTGTGAATGAACAGCTGGTCTTCCTGACCACCCAAATGAGAAAAAAAAACACTGTCCTTTTGTTTGAGAATTTATTCAAAGGATAGGACACTAAAGACAGCCTCATAATATAAAGTAATTTAATGATATAATTAAAGGGGAAAAAAGCCTCAGCGAGTGAATCTCACGAAAAATGCTCAGGTCATATTTCACCCCAAAATCAAAAGAAAGAAATAACAAAATATATTTTGCATGAAAAAAAAAAACAAAAAAAAAACAAAGCCTACTTTAAGGACCATTAAGATTTATTGTATTGTAAATAATGTAAAAACATTTGGCCCTGGTAATTCTCACTCTCATGATTATCTTATTTTCTTACTATGGAAGCAATGCCATTTTTATTTTTTATTTAGTAATAGTTTTAGTAAATAGTATTTAGTAAATAAAAAACAAACTAATTTATATATATACAAACAGTTCAAAATTTGGGGACATTTTGGGAATTTTTTTTAGACAGAAATGAATATGATAAAAAAAAACATAGGATTTTGTTTTGTATATTTATGTATCACTTTTTTTCCACAAAATATTAAGCAGAATAACACAATTCAAAAATAAGAAATATTTATTGACCAGCAAATCAGCATATTTGAATGATTTCTGAAGGTCAGATCAAGTGACACTTTAGACCGGAGTAATGATGCTGAAAAATCAGCTTTGATCACAGAAATAATTTACATTTCATAATATATTGAAAT